>NW_020272855.1:490991-537313 GCF_003268045.1 Sipha flava | reverse complement strand
AAAAAAGAAAATAGTCATTGTAGACACTCATGCTCTTTTATATTTACACTTTAATATTTGGTAATATATATATTTGTTTTTGTGTTCAAATATTATCAGTATTTTCAAAAATGATGCTTAAAATAATCATTAAGTAATATGGGCTTATCAGAGAGAAAGAAAAATGAAAAATAAACATGGATATTAATCATAATCTTTCTTTCTTTCTTGAGTTCATCGGCCTCTAGGACCATCACAACCAATTTTCCAGCCATCTCTATTCATCGCCAAATCTTTCCAGTTTGCTCCGCCTCTTTTTCCGACTGGATTCTGTTCCAGCACCATTCTTAGTAGATGGTTCTGGCTCCGTATTGCATATCATAATAAATCACAAAAAAGCCTTTTAAATAATATACAGAATACGGTAATTATGGATAACACCTATAAATAAAGTGTGAGATGAATTTATTTTAATATACTTCGATTGGTAAACGTCACAGTTAAGAATGTGTTAAAAATTAAAAGTAATCTCATATGTATTAGACACATTTGAAATCTATTACACAACATTTACTAGTAATGTTTATTTGCAAATCACATAAATGAGATATTTTTAAGTTATTTGATTATGTTTATTTTGTTTTTGGGTAAACTAAGTTTTCCAATTATTTTTGTCTGTATAATTAGTATAGTATATTATTATAGTGTCGATCCCCTTATTTGTTCTTATTTTAATTTTAAACTTTTAAATGGTTTTTAGTAATAAAAGATATGTTTTAAAAAAGTTGTGTTTTTCTCATGTGTGTGGTAAGTCCAAGGCTAAGCATAATTTAATAATCAATATAATTTAGTATGAATATTAATAAATACGCCTACGTGTAGGAAATCCGGGGCAAGGATGAAAACAACAAGTAGTTTTTTCACCTCTCAACATAATAATGCTAAATCGACAATAAAAGGAAATAATATTAGAATCACGCCACTTTTATGTTGTCGGAACTTATATAAATACGGGTTGAGTATTTAGTATTAATCAGAAGTAGATAGGTAGGCCTGATAGATAGTGTAATATTGGCCATTTCCATTATTAATAAATTATTACTCGTCTTGAACTTCGTTACAGCCACATCATCGCGAGTATATAATTCTTGATCAGAATAACTTGATCTTTATTTGTTTGTTTTAAACTATTTGTTATTTTATTATGGTACAATAATAAAAACAGTAAGTTTTATAAGTTTAACATACAATTGTTTAATTATTCAATTACCTATCTCTCTCAACATTACGTCTCAAGATAACATCGACCGTGCTACTCTGTTAAATAATATGGTATCGATCGTAGTATCCTGCACAACGATCATTACATATGGCTATATGCTACATTCTGGTGGCTGTTTATTGCGTGGAATTTGTAGCTTCAACTTATGATTCGAATACCGTCAGTGGTGCTAAAACTAAACAATTCAGGTAGGGCATACACTCGATGAGACCTAATCGACTCACGATTGTATTTAGAACTTAATAATACTTGCATTACGTGACCAATATTATTAGATAAATAAGATACGTGTATACAATCCACCGATAATGTGTATCAACGAACTAATTACTAACAGTGTTTGATTATAATTCACATTAACTGATGACTCGCCGACCCAATCACTGAAGACTGGTCCAACCAACCATCACTGAAATATTATGAGGCAAGGCATCTACTCCACCTGAAACCAGAATTCGGTGCCACTGAATATCATTTTCATTAATTTATCTTTACTTTTTTTAATTATTGTTATTTTTCTTTTGTACACATTAACATAATGCATATACACAAATTTGCTGACTAGATTACGAATGGTGATATTTTGAGAAAAATACTCATAGATGTTCTGGAATTGTATGTTTTCTTTCAAAAAACTCGTTTTGGAAAATCTGCAAAGTCGTATTTATACAAGTGATGCCCATGGAAAAATAAATTGTTGTCACCCTAGTAACTTTGATCCTTTTGTATTTGATCATGGATTTAATTTTTAAAACCAAAAATAACGAAAGACATCACGGGTAATCTGATATAAAGATCAATCGGTAACATAGAAATAAACGACATCGAAGAAAAAAAAATGTTACCATGACTCATAGTTAAAAAAAATGTTCTGCCATAAGTACATTGTATCTATTTTAGCCTGACACTAATAAATGTACACGTAAAATTGGGGACATGTGGTCACTTTTTAAATCAGATATGAAAAATAATTACAAAGATTAACAAATTATTTGTTGGTGATTTCTTCGGTACGAAGAAGACGAAGTTGAAAAACACGGAAATAAATTTTTTCCAAAAGTGACCATACTTGTAAAAAAAAAAAAAAAACAGTTTAGAGTTTAAATATAAAAAATTAACTAATTTGTTTTAATATTTATCTATTACTAATTCCAAAAATATTATTAGTAAATTAACGAACAAACATCATACATATGAATATATATACATCATAATATGAATATTATTCGTTATTAAATTTAGAAATCATCAATGTAATATAAGTCAAATAAACTTTGAATTATTAAGAAATTAATAAAAATTGAAATTTGAATTAATAAGATTTCCTAAGTTTTTATTTTTCTAATAATAGCAATTACATAATTAATCTATAATTTCAAAATTATTCGGAAAAAATAGTATTCTAAATAATATTATTTTCATACATTATATAAAATTTCTATTTGTCATATTAGATGAGAGTGAACGCAAATAAATAAATGTGAAAACACATGAATTTTATCAAACGATTGACGTTCGTGTTAACACAGTAGAGTGTTATTTTGATACGACGATGAATAACAACTGCTACTAGGTATTTGGTTCAATACTATTCTTGTGTGGTATGAAAGTACGAAAATATCCATTAATATTTCAATAAAGATAGTTCTGAATTTAGTTTATTGTGAATCCGTAGTAACATCGTTGTACATCGTTCGTAATACTTGACTGAATCTGAGTTGAGTTGTTTTTAACGTTAATCGAAAACAAAGATAAATCATCGCATTAATGATGACACGCGAAGAGAAATTAAATAGTATACTAATGTCTTGGTATAATAAAATCATTCAAATGTCAGTATTAGGTGTAAGGTTTTTGCATTTAATCTCGATAAAATTATGATATTTTTTTGTCAGGTATATTTTAACCTTATCTCGGTTGTTTCTTATTTTTTAATTCAGCTGTATTTTAAGTTACACTACATTGTACGATGAAATAAAAATAACAACAATAATAAATAACTCAAATAACATCACGAATGTATAACATTTAACGTGAGGCAATGTGTAATTTATATGATGATGAATCGGTCATGGTATTGTATAAATTGAATAAATTAAATAAGAGTATTACAAATCCTAAATTACAAGTTTACCTTAGTAATATCAGAATATAACCACTGAAATCGTTATTACGGTTACAGACTTTTTGGTAAAAGATTTTCTGGTCTGCAATATTTATGGCATTACGGCCAAATCGGAAATTGTTTGAAAAAGTGACATTCTCGAGGGACGGTGGATTAATAAAATCACTTTGGTAGTCATCGTCATGGAAAAACCGTGTATTTATATAGGTAGAGGTTATCGTGACTAACACGCTTGAAGATTTAGTGAACTATATCGTCACAGATATATATCCACCGTTTCATCGGTGTTTGAGTTAATGATCGAAAAATATGTTTCTGATTTCATCGATTGCGCAATCGAAGAATGGATAGGCGGTAAAAACCCGGTTACAGTTGTGGTAATATTAATGGAAATCATCCCTGTTGTCCGGACTCACATATCCCTAGTATATTTCAACGATTCAGAAAATTTTTTTAGGTTACTATTTGGTAACTATTCCAATGTAAAATTTGTTTCTACGAATAACAACATCACTTTTATTTTTTTATATATTTTTTTTTTGTTTTACTACTTTTTTTTTCGTGAAATAACTATCACTTCACACATAATATTTGTTAATATTATTATAACTTAGGTAAACCTACTGGTTTGGGAATTATGTTTTCTTTTTTGATAAAATTTATTATTTATTTATTATATGGTAAGTTAATAAAAGCTCCATACAATTTATGCATATTTAAGAGTCATTTTTTTATATTCAGAAAGTTTTTTAAATGACTATTTGATAAGATTGTAAAATTATAATAATACAGTTCTCTAAACAACCTTTTTTATTTATTTTTTATTTCATGTTATATGAATTAAAAATATTACAAAATACTTATCTAATCAATTTTATTAGTATTAAAAATACAAATTTTTCTTTTACTTTTTATTTGTTTTTTTTTAACGTTTTTCAAGTTTGAAACATACCAAAGTTAATTTAGTTCAAAAATATTAAAATGTTTACACTTTTAAACTAATATAAATGACCGATTATTGATTTTAACTTTGAAGACTTGTAATTTTGACACGTTATGTACCTATGCTTAATTATTTTATTGTGTCGTACATTCGTATTGCATTCAAAATGGATAAGAATTATTCAACACATTTATTTACCGTTTATTACACAAACATTTAATCATATTTACTAATTATATATCGAATGAATCAATTTATACAATTTAAATTAATAAAACCATTAGTCAATAATATGATGAAATCAATTATTTATTTAACTGTTTTTCTTTAAAATAGGAATTGGTAATACAACTTAAATCGAGACCGCATGTTACAAAATATTTTTAGAGTATTTTTACGAAAAAAAAAAAAAGATATATCCCACGTTGTTGTATAAAAATATATTGTAAAAATATTAATAACTTTTCGGCTGAATTCGATGTCTAATGCATAAAATCGAAAAATGAAATTTAAACACATAAAAAATATTATTCTTAGAGTATATATTTATATATTTATATTATTATATAATGAGTACAAGGTCTAAAATTGCAAATACATTTTACATATATTAAATGAACTAATCTATGGCAACAGAAAATAATAAATAGTTTGTTAAGATTGTATTTTTTTATTTTCACTGAAATATTGTATCTGCAATAAAAGATTTAAAGTATGCACAGAGTTAACTTAGAATTAATATATAAAATACTAACGAAGCGAATAAGTAATTATTACCCTGCTAGTTATACAATCATTGCAGTCTTCTAATTACGTGGACATAATAAATCGACCATTATTGGTACGTCAGAAAAACATACTCTAACATTAAAGGTAATTTGTAAATGATAATAATGTCAAAATCACAGCGTACCAATAATGATTTGTACGCTATTGATATAAATTGCTATACGTAATGACATTTTATTATACCGGTTATTGATGGTCTAACATAACCTTAAGAGCATGTACTCGATTGTAATAACACAATCCACTGGAGGTTCATTAAAAATAATAAAACATTATTGAAACTTTTGAAATCTTATTAAATGCAGTGATTTTACGGTGACTGTTTTTTGGTTTTGGATCGAATAGTAAAACCAACATATCGAGCTAGACATGGCCAATGTAGTCTTTAGAAATCCGGGCCAAGTATGATTAAAGTTATCAAAACAATATGTACGTACATGCTCCTGTTAAAGTATATAATTTACAGACGCAGAGCAATCGACACTGGACACACGCGAGAATTGAAGCAAAAGTATTAACAATAAAAACCGCAGTAACCGTAAAATAGGAGGAAATGATAGGAAAAATAAAGTCGTTTTCCGGGAGGCGTTTCTAAAATATTTTTTTATTGGACGTTTTCAGGAGCGGTTAACGACCGACCGAAATAATGTATGTTACGGTAATGTTTAAACACATTAAATTTATAATAAGCAACATTTCATAGCGCGCTAAGAAATGTAACTGTATTTTTGTTTTTGGTTTTTTATCACACACAAATATATTGGTATTTGTATAAATTTGTAATCACTTTTAACGGTTTATGTACCTATTGTTTTGTTTGTCCCCCATTTAATTTTCTTTTACACATTCGAGTTGTTTGAGTCACGTGACCGGCGATAATAGTATATTTACATTTGTATTTTATTAATGTTACAATTGGAACAGAAAAGTGTGCAGGTTTACGTTAAGACGAATCCTATGTTGGAAGTTTTTAGAAGTTAGAATATCTATACAATAACTACGCTGAGCCTACTATAGCACACGTGTCACTTTGTTTGCTGTGATTATGATGAACTACCACTTGCCACGACGGTTAGCTATTATCTTAAATGAACACGTTTTAACGTGGCATACTGGAGTTATTACTTTTTATTTCCTAAAAATATGTATTGAAAGATAATTTTTCAATAGTTTACTGTCCGAAACTCCAAAAAGAAATACCGGTTGCGACACTGATAACATTACAGCCGTTTAGTTAATGGCATTTGAAGCGTATAAAATGATATTAAGACGGTTGACAGATAAATAAGATTTGATATATGTTTACATTTTTTCTGAATGTGAAAATATGCATGTTTGTATTAATTGCATAGTTATACATAATCCGAGAATAAGTCGAACGACGTTGTAAGCAAAATAAAACCTAGTACATATGTATTTTTAAATAAAAATAGCAACTTATCAATAATAAAATATTGTAATTTAAAAGTATTGTGGAATATTCAACTTTCGGCTGTATTCAAATATATATTAATACGGTTATTTGTCAAAATTCACAGCTGAGAAATTAAGAAAATCTATGATATATCCTTTAATATTTTAAATGTATGCGTAAATTCTTTTGAAAACTAAAAATAAATTAGAAATTAATATTTACTAAATTAGTATACATATATAATGTAGAAATTATGTTTATAAAATGTTTACAAAGAAAACTGATATTTATTAAAATACTATTTAAAACCGTATACTACTCGTAATATCAAATTTTTATTCTTAATCTTAGGAATTTAATAAAAGAAAATTAAATTAGAGCTTATAATTGTTTGAATTATTATAGTTGTATTAAATACAATAGATAATCTAAATACTAATTTTATATATAAAAGAAAAACATATAATATCGATACGGACTAGTAATCAAAATGTAAATGGGTGTAAATTATGGCAGACTACTGAAGACAGATTGATGACCATGATAAAATACCATGAATGCAAAACGTTTATTAAGGACTAAAAATATTTTATACTTCCATCAAACATTTTCGTTGATTTTAAATGAGTAAACTTAATAGCTATTCTTGTTATTTTATTAATTGTAAAACTACATTACAAGACTCTCAAGTTTAAGCTATTACATAATTATATTATGCAAAGTAGCAATTTAATTATTTTTAAATACGACTCGTATTTACATAAAACATTTTTAAACAAATATAGTAGTCTGAGGAATTTATAGTTAGCATAGAGATATGTTGATTGTAAAACACATCCTTTCAAAATATTTTAAAATCGAACGAAATACCTACTATTACAGTTTTGGTCCCAAACTTTAACTAACTATTGAAAGTAAATAAAAGTGTATCTTTAATTCAAGAAAATATTGTTGAAATTGATTTCTTGATTTTGATAAATATTTATAAATATTTAATAAAATTCGATAAAAAAATCAATAAAATATTTTTTTTTTTTTTTACTTATATCTAATCAAAAAAAATAATTTTTCATATAAAATAACCTAAACTAATATAATAAACGAATATGTAATAAAATTGAAGTACTTTAATATTATAATTAAAAATAAATAATATAACATTATTTTAATATATTTTATCTTAAACAATTTCAAAACCTATTTTATGAGAAAACCATCAATAGATAAATATTTAATTGTAGCAGTGTAAATTATTCAATCATTGTAATAAAGTATTTTGTTACAGGCATATTTTAGTTACATATTATAACCCTTATCTATACCACTCGATAAGTTTAAAATAATTAGCTATTTAGTATATAAGGTATTACAATATTCACAATATTATTATTTGTATATTAATTATAATAACAAATATTTTCAAAAAACAGACTATAAAATTTATTTAGACCAATTTAGTGAATAATGTTTTTGAATAGGTTCTAATATAATCATTTAAAGAGAAAATAATTTGAATTCACTTAACCGAGAAGATTAATGTGTCAAAAATAGCTTACACTTAAACTGCACAGAATGTTCATAGAAATTATAAATCGCTATAATCGTGTTATTAGAAGTGAGAACCAAAGGATAGTGAACACGAACTAATTTCAAGAGAAATGATGGCGGAAGAATTGCCTTTTGAATGCAACATCGCCTTAGACGCTAACGCAAAAGCACACCATCAAGATTTTGTAGCAGTTTTTGAATGTCTCGGGGTTAGTATGTTTATACGCTGAAGACGGAATTGTTATAAGACACATGTATTATTTCAAATATAAGCATTACGCATTTACGATCAATGTACGATGACGGATGGGAAGGAAGAGCGTTTTGATGTTTACTTTATTGCTTTACGAAACTCTGAAAAATAAACTATTATTAAGGAGGAATACAAACTATTTTCGTAATTTTCAATGATAACAGTAGTAGTAAAGTTAATAGACAAAATGGGACACTCAATAAAAAAATTAAAAATAGGGAAAAAACATAAATATACGATTATATGTATACATTAATGTAAAAACAAGTGCATGCAAACATGTACACATAATATTATAATATTCAACCGTATATTATGTTATTAGGAGTACAGGAATGTAAAAATGTTAAAAAAAAAAATTGTAAAACTGTTGAGGTATACAAAGAATTCATTAGCAAATAAAATGCAGATATTTTTAATTAGGTTTACACGAGGTTGAGGAAACCACTTCTACAACTAACAATATAAAAACGATTGTCTACGATTTGTGCATATTTGCGTGTGTGTGTCGCGAATACACTAATATGACGTATTATTATTGAGGTTTACGCTGGCCATACATTAGGATTGAATGATATTTGTTTGAAATAAGTTGGTAAATAAATAAACTCTGGTCGATGAGATAGGAAGCGGAAGATCGCGCTGAAAAGTTTTTATTGGTTTTAAGACGTATATATGAAAAACGATTTGGTAAATCATAAATCGCGGCTGCGTCTCCGTTTGGCATTTGATACTGTTAAAGTCGTCGTCCCGCAAAAGCCACGATTTTATTATAAAAATCCCCGGAACGTATCGGGTTGAGAAGACAAATTTTATCGACCCAACTGTACAATTCTGTAGTCGCTCTGAAACAATACAGTATCAAATGAATAATTTTGTGTAATATATTATCACTGTGATTTTGTACGTAACAAAGCAGAAGGGAGGAGTGACGACTTTGAGGAGGTTAACATAGGGCATAGGCTCTCCCCTCCAGACATGAAGTTTTCTAGAAACTAATTATAGTATTCAGTATTTAGAAGAAGAAAAAAGGATTTAATATTAAAACACTATTGAAAATTTGTACACATTTTTAAATATGTATAGAAATATACAAATCGATTACTATCGAAACATATTATAGAATATTTTTTAAATTAGTAGCGTGAATAGTATGTTACTTTAATATATATATATTAGTTAACTTTTTTGACGTGTATGCCTCTTTCTTTATTTCAGTATCTAAAACTAACCCAGAAGGGAAGAACAGGATTCGCACGATTTTTAGGATTCTCTCTGAACGATTACGCGACTCATTTAATCGTTTTTCTAAATAAACCCCGTGACCAAGAGTTAGTTAGACAGAGACTCTTTTCATTAGTTAACAAATCGGTTTCTATTAGGTATCGAATAATACGATATTAATCAGATCTAACTAAACTCGTAAATCATTGACTGGTATCCCGTATTCCTATCGATATACATTGGAAAACTTTATAACTCTATGAAGATTTTCCATTGCCTGACAAATTGCAATTCACCTGAGATTTTATGATTTTATTATTTCGAATTATTAGTTTTTATGTTTCGAGCCAAACATGGTCTCTAAGGGAAATCAAATATACAACCAACTTACAATAAACGGTTTTTATACAAAGAACAATAACATTATGTAGTGTGAATAAAATATAGATTATTTTTGATAATACTCTTCTTTTGATCTGCTCACTCGACAAAAATCAAACGACGTAAATGCAATTTTTATAAACGCTCATCTCTATAGTTTTCTAAAACGTTGAACAATTTTATTTTTAAAGTTATGACTCATTTACAACATCCAATACCTACATGATTGTATTATTTAATTAACTTATAAGCAATACAGCTCGAAGAGTTCAATACTACCAAAAATATTTTTTAGACCGTGAAGACTTCATAAATGAGAATTTTTAATTAGAACCTGAATGAATAATTATCAAATGTATAATTAATATTTTTTTATATTTGTTTATGAAAATAAAGAAATATAAATGTCCAATATTATTAATTTAATAAGTAAATTATACAAATGTATTTGATTTTTAAACATTTTTTAAATTTCTATAGTACCATTGTAACATCGTAACATCCTGACTACCATAATTGACCACGTTAAACCATCAATACCGTGGTATTTTGTTTAGGAATTCATTTGTAACCTGAATAAAATAAAGGGGTTGGTATTGAAAACAAAATGTAAATATTAGTAAAGAGTTCACTATATATATATATATATATAGTAATGATGAGTCGAACCCTGATTTTTTAAATCAAACCGAACTTGAACTGAACTTTAAATTATTTTTTCGAATTTGAACTGAACCGAACCTTCATATTTTCTACCGAACCGAATCGAACCGAACCTATTATGATTTTAAGTCGAACTCGAACTCGAACTCAATACTTTTTATCATGTACGTTGTACCTACCTACAAATTAAAATAATCATAATTATTAATTACTATTGTATTTTAAGTTTCCGTATTACCTATTCTACATTTTAACTTTTAGTCTTAGTAATTGTATTATTTACAATAAATTTAAATTTTATATAATTTCTTATTATTATTATTATTATTATTCAAAACCAGTATTGTACTCTCTCGTGTTGTCTTGTAGCTTATAAAATATTTATTGAGTATTGAGTATTGAGTGTAATATGACAATACAATCAATACATTTTAATAATATTTAAAAAAAAATAGTAATAATAACTATAATTCACAAATATAGAATGATTAGTAGAATTTATAATATAAGATGTAAGTTGTAGACATGTTTTTATTAACAGTACAGTCGCGGTATTGGAATATTACCATGGATTTACCCAAAATAGATTTTAACCTCTATAATTTAAACATTAATTAAAACAAAAATAGCTAATTTATGAATGTTGATACACTGTCTCTATTGGCGATAAATAACTTATTAATGTTTTAGTCGGCGGAGGGTGAATGTGTAACATGCGACTGGAAAAATAACATTATTATTATAAATAATGCATAACGCGCCCTTTGCAGATTATTACTTTCTATCGCCAATAGTCTAATTATTTCTAAATAATCATTATCAATTTTTATTTTTCAAAAATAACTTTTGAAGAATTGTACAAATATTTGGTTTTCAAACTATCGTGTCAGTAAGCCTGGTTCGACAAATATTTTCAAGTTCGATTTTCGAACAGTAAACAATGTTTGATAGTTCAGTTCGATTTTTTTTCATGCCGAGTTCAAATTTCGAATTGAACCAAACATTAAGGATTCGGTTCGAGATTCGAACAGTTCGACCCATCACTAATATATAGTAATAAGTTCATTATATAATGTTTGTGTGTGTGTGTGTGTGTGAGTGAAAAATCATGATAAATACAATAGTTTATAACTACTACAGACTTTAGTAAATACTAAATACCTACTTAATGTTTTTTTTTTCAAATCGTAAATACACATTGTATAGGACAATATAATCTTACATCTTGAAGAAGAAAATATTTATTCATTAATCAAATAACATAAACGTTATAGTTTTTTGAAACTAAATCATACAATAGCTCTAATCTAAAAAAGCAAACAAAAATAATGTAAAATCAAAGTTTGAATATTTTTACATCGCAATTAGTTGAATTGATCATTCGTTTAATTTTCAAACTAGTAAATACTCGTAAATTTTAAATATTACAAGTTTATGACAGTTAGAGTTGTAATTCTCTAGACAAAAAATTGGTTAAACTTTTTTGATTTTAATAATTTTTAACAAAAAAAGTTTTTTTAATTTTATATGGCTTTTACAATATTTAATTTCCTAATAAAAGTTGCTTACATTTTTTAAATTAGTACTCAGTCCTCGAACATAAAAATGTAAATAGATTCGAGAATTTATGTTAAACGTTTTTTCATTAAATATCTTTAAAAATCTTTAATTTTAGATTTAAAAAATAGCCAATAATACATGTATTTATCAATGTATTATAGCAGTGATCACTAATTAATATTTTTGGAGGGCCACATTGGGAATTTTGAAAATTTTCGGGGGCCATAAAAATTCAAAGCAAATATTTTCAACATATTTTATTATAATACAAAACATTTTTTGCAAATAATATATATTAAGTCTCATAATGAGGTTTTATATTAAAAATATTAAAAAACAGTTGTGTCTGGTAGCAAATAAAACAAAATATCACGTGTTCAAAAGGTTCTGATCGGTCCAGTAAATAAAACTAGAATGCCTCTTACTCAGGTAAAAAATATTTGTTTATAATTCAATTTTTCTTCTATTCTTGTCCAAAATTAAATAAAAACAAAATAATAATTAAAACGAATATTAATTAAAACTAAGCAAGTAACAACGTATTATAACTGAATTTAAGCCATTGGTGGTCGGCGATAATTGACGGACTGGCATTAATGTGTATTCTGTACGTTTCGTACGGTAAAAACCTAACCGATTCAAACTTTAAGATATCAGTGATAAGAATGATTGACCATTAATTAATATCTACTTCGACCGGTATAAACTTGCTCTTTAAAATAGTTTTAGTTCCTCTAACTTTTTCATTTTTGAACACGTACCTGTCTTTAGTTAATGCTCGGAAATAAAGATCTATTTCATTCACATCGAACACACGAGACAGATTGGTTGATATGAGATAGCCACTCTGAATGAATCCACGATCGTACAGATTCGTAGTCTACTTTTCCTCGTTTCCCATGTCGCTTAGCGAACGAAATTATTTCATGTTTCTTCCACTAATAAAACCATCTGTTGCCTAACGGTTAGGCCCTAACTTATTGTCTAAACCATCTGTTGCCACAAAATCGTTTTTGCCAATTTTCTTCGTGAGATCCTTGGCTTTCTAATAATCGAATATTTTTCTGTGTGTTAGTATACAACCAATGCTTGTTATATGTCAAGTATATTGAGATTGGTCTGTTTAAGACTAATAAATCAATTAACCGTGAGTCCATTAAGTGGCAACCACTGTTGTTGGCGTGGCAAGTGCCCAACAATAATATAGGGCTGGCTTGTTCGCCGGTTAAATAATAAATGATACAATTTTCATAATAATCAATCATAATAAAAAATAATAATAATGATATGATAATATATTTAATAATACAATATGAGGCCCACACGGCACGCAAATAATAATAAAACAAATGCAAGGGTTGGCCCTACAGCAACACAACCATTATTCTTCTTCTTCCTCTTTCTTCTTTCTTTCTGTGCCTTCACAACTCTGTAAGAGTTTTGGCTGCCACTGTCACTGTTCTCCAATAATCACGATCCTGTATCCTCTCCTCCCAATTTGTTACTTCTAACCTCTCTAGATCTTGTTGCACTCCATCCATCCATCGTTTCTTCGGTCTGCCTCTAGGTCTTCTGCCTGCTGGCTTGTATTCAATTGCTGCTCTGACTTCATTAAATGAAGTCAGAGCAGCAATTGAAAACAAATTTTGTTTCGTCTCGTCTCATTGCGTGTCCAAACCATTGTATTCTCTGTCCCTTTATATGACTTGTTATGGGAGGTACTTTGGTGATTTCTCTTATTTCTTTGTTTTTTCTTCTACGCCACCTGTTTATTTCAGAATCAAAAAACGGTCCACATATTGTTCTTAAAACTCTATTCTCAAAACTTCTGAGTTTTTGTTCGATTTGTACTGTCGTCGGCCATACCTCACATTCATAGGTTAGCGTTGGTCTTATAATGCTCATATATAGTCGTACCTTTGTTCCTCTAGAGAAAAGTTTTGATTTAAAAAATTTTATTAGTGAGAAGAAAGTTCTTTCCGCTTTGAGCAAGCGACTAGTTATTTCAGTGTCCCAGTCATTGTTACCAGTGATTGTTACACCTAGGTATTTGAAGCTATGTGTTTTCTCAAATACGTAACTATCTACTGTAAGGTCTTCCTCATCTTTTTCAGGCAACGTTTCCATTACTTTTGTTTTTTCCTCATTTATTTCTAGACCAATCTTTTTTGCTTCCTCTATGAGTGTTTTGGTATTTCGCACAATCATTTCCTTGTTTTCTCCTACTAAATTCAGATCGTCTGCAAAACCTAATACGTCTAGCGTGGTTTTGCCAATATTAATTCCGAGTTTATTACTTTGTACACTGCGTATTACTTTTTCTAATGCTATATTGAAAAGTATTGGCGACAGTGCGTCACCCTGCTTGAGCCCTGTTATCACTTCAAATTCTTCGGACAATGTACAAATCCACTCTAACTTGATATCTTGTTCCGTTCATACACATTTTTGTCAGTGATATGAGTTTTATAGGAAAGCCGAACTCATACATTATATTGTATAAGCTGTCACGATGTATGCTGTCATAGGCTATTTTGAAATCTACAAATACTTGCCATATGTTTTGCCTGTACTCGTATTTCTTTTCTAGGAGCTGCTCTATAGTTGCGAGTTGGTCTATTGTGGATTTGCCTTTCCGAAAGCCACACTGATAGTTTCCTATACACTCTTCAGCCTGTGGTTCTAGTCGTCCTAATAAAATTTTTGAAAAAACTTTATATACTGTATTTAGTAACGATATCCCCTTATAGTTGTTGCAGCTCATCTTATCTCCTTTCTTATGTACCGGGATGACTATAGCCTTGTTCCATTCTTCAGGTAGTATTTCCTCATTCCATATGCGATTGCATAACTCATAAATCGTTTTGTGCAGTTCTAAGCCACCATACTTTATAAGCTCAGCTAGTATCCCGTCTGACCCGGGGGCTTTCCAGTTTTTCAGTCGGTTTATGGCTCTTAATGTTTCATTCAATGATATATCCTTAACTTCTTGTTCAGCTCTCTGATCTTCCCATGCTGGTATTGGTGTAGCTGGTATCTCTCCATTCAACAGCTCTTCGAAATACTCTTGCCACCTCGATGCTTTCATTTGCGGGTCCAATAATATTCTATTATGTTTATCTTTTATGGCTTTTAATGTTGGGTTGTACTTTTGGTGTCTTTTTATTGCTGTAAAGAAATTTGGGACTCTTCCTTGTGTGTAATCTTGCTCTGTGTTATGTATGATCTCGTTCATATACTTTCTTTTTTCCCTCTGTATAACTTGTTTGCATCTCTTTCGTTCTGTCTCAAATAGTTCTTTGGATTCTGCTGAAAGATTTCTCAGATAATTTTGACGGTAATCATTTCTTTTTAGTACTGCATTTTGGCATTCATTATTATACCATTTCTTTGCTTGCTTTCTGGCTTCGCCTAGTGTTTTTCTTGCAGCTTCGGTTATAGTATTTCTTATAATAGTCCACTTATCACTTGTTTCCAGCTTGTCCGTTTGGTTTGGCCTTAACTTTGGTGTGAGCGATTCTTTGTATTTTTGATTTTCTCCTTCTTCTCTAAGCTTCTCTATATTGTATTTTGGTATTCTATTATTTGCTTTTTGAACCTTCTTCAGCTTAATTCTGAATTTCGCAATGACTAAAAAATGATCTGAGTCACAGTCCGCTCCTCGATAGCTTCTTATATCCGAAATACTTGATTTGAATCTTTTGTCAATGACCACGTGGTCAATTTGGTTAAATGTGTTTCCATCAGGTGATTTCCACGTATATTTGTGGATATCCTTGTGTGGAAAGAAAGTGCTGCTTATGGTCATGTTCCTTGAGGTTGCAAAAGCTATACTTCTCTGGCCATTATCATTGCTTTGTTCGTGAGCGCTGTGTAATCCAATTGTAGGTCTATAGATGGTCTCTCTACCTATTTTGGCATTAAAATCTCCAATAAGAATTCTCACTGTATTTTTTGGTGCCCTATCGTAAATCTCTGTTATTTCTTCATAAAATTCCTCCTTTATTAAATCTTCTTTTCCTTCAGTGGGAGCATGGATGTTAATTATGAACGTGTTTAGAGGTTTTGTGTCCAGCTTTATCGTATATATGCGTTCAGATACTGGGTTAAATTCTTTTACACACATCTCGTAGTCTTTATTTACAGCAAAACCGACACCAAACTGGTGTGAGTCATCTTTTCCTTTAAAATAAATTGTCTAATCATTTATTTTTACTTGGCCTGTACTAGTCCACCTCACTTCTTGAAGTGCTGCAATTGTGACATTGTACTCTTTCAGTACATCAGCTAGATTCTGACAAGCTCCAGTGCGATATAGGCTTAGCGTGTTCCAAGTCGCAATCTTTATCTCCTTACATTTCCGTTTTCCATTTCCAGAAGGGATTCCAGGTAATACGTGTATCCGAGGCTTAGTTGATTGTGGTTTCTTAACAGTAGTTTTTTTATTGTAACGGGTTGTTAGCCCGTCGCCAAACCCCCAACCTGGGGGACCAGACCACATCGACCTTTCAGGTCGTTGTGGTGGCTATTGCAGTGCATCATGCGATGTACTGGGCGATATACAATAAATTAAACAATGTGTGGCCTATACGGTGCACACTAATAATAATTTAAATAAATAATTTATAAAATACTCACAATAATATGACAAAATAATAAGATGGTCCAAACGGCACACAATAAATAATGTAACGATTGTTGTATATCAACATCTTACATTACTCCTTAAATATAACCCGGCTAATGTGTTGAGTGTGTGGAAAAGGAATGAGGTCATGACGTACGCTGACTATGAGTTTTGGCGTGGGTATATGATGACAATTGGTAGTGGACATCCGGGGCAGTAGGCAGTAGGCAATAAGCAGTAAGCAGTAGGCAGTGGGCAGTGGACAATTGGGAAGTGAACAACTAGTAGTGAAGGAGCAGAGCCGAACGGCGAGGGACGATCAACATTAAGTCCCTACGGTACTCACTTATTCCTGGCATCAAGACGAACCTAACAGTACCGTAACATATATTATTTAAATATATTAATTATAATAAGCATTCAAATTGTACTTTACTTCACATAAGGTAACCCTGATCCCTAGTAATATCACACACCGAGGTCAAATCCTCGAGACCTCGATAAAATAAACCTACTTTGAGTGACCACCGCGGCACCAGAGGAGAGAGGACGTTACAATAACAATAATTTTATAATAATAATTTGCCAATGACGGCTAGATCTGTCGGTCTTTACACAAATAAACGAAACAAATATGGTCGACCAATAATCACATGTGACTGTGATTGATGGCGAATTTTATCCCAACGTGACCGCATCTGCCCTGTGACTTGACAAATGCCTACGACAGCACACCGCAGTGTATGAAAGAAATAAGTCACAGAGTTTGGTACGTACGACCACCCAAGCACAGTCACCAACGTAGATAGAAGGTTCTACAGCGCAGACGAAGACAATACGAATGAAAACCACGTTAATCACAATGGCTGTTGGTAAGTGACCAACCTAGAACACGGTAACTATAAATGAAGGCAATACTATCTGCGTAGAACGACACTTACCAAACATGTATGTTACGGCTGTAGATCAACGAACACTTGAATGACACAGTTGGTGTGCACACCACGAAGAACACGAACAGAGAGCGAGACGGTGCCGACGACATTCACCACGAAGGCTCTGGCCGCCGGACACCACAAAATAAAGATAAACGACTCAGTGCCACCACACTAAACCAAAAAACACGAGAACTTATGAAACTTCGTGACACTAAGAACATGGCTTTTACTTTTACAAAAACATAACCGGAAAACTCTGAAAACATGGAATAACAAACATTTACGTGCGACGATAACAATGTGATTACGTACCCGGCCGGTCGCACACAGAGACTTACCACCGCCGCCGACGATGGCTGCAGATACGCAACGCACTGGACGGTCAACCCATGAAAACTGTTACTATCGTCGACCGCACGGCGATACGCGCGAAAAGAATGGTTACGTAAACAGATAATTTACACACATGCAATAATGCCAAATTAGCACAAACAACTGTATTATAAAATACTTATATAATATAAAATATTATTATGTCTTATAAGTTGAAATATGTGACATCATATCATACCATCATTTGCTGACACATTGATCTGATACACGAAATGGAATACTTTCTGTGTATATAGTAGGTTACTACCTTGGTATTATACATACATATATTTATGCATAAAAAAACAACACTAAAATTGATTGATTTCTGTCTCGCGTTTTTAGTATCTACGGTGTTTGACAATTTTTGTATATTTCTATCTCCTTGTGTTGTATCGTTTAATTTTATGTTCTGACAAATGTCGTAAATATTTTCAATATATTTTATGCATTTACTAAAAATGCCTCAACTTTCAATTTCCGAAGAAAAATTGTACGTTACGGATTAGAGTTCTAAAATAACTTATATATTATATTTCTGCATACTTATATAATATATTATCGTTTCATTGAATGTTTTTAAATCATAAAACTTTTGCGTAGAATCGATTTGAATATATATATATTAAAGGGCTTAAATATAAAATAATCCAATATAGTAAAAATGCATGAGAAATATAATGATAAAACGTTTCAGGTCATTTCTAAAAGAATAAATTGAAATTGACTAGCAAAAATGTAAACAATTGTAATAATACCAAAAAAAAAAAATTAATTTTAATTGATCTGAATGATCAAAGAAAGAATAAGTCATATTAAATCGAAGGAACAATGAAAAAAGGTGAAGTTTACCCGTAGATACTAAAATGAACTCTTCAAACATTTTTTTATAATCGAAGTAAAGATTTTACATATTATAAAATGATCTAATAATATGTATGATAGTTGAATTGTTCTTAAAAAGTTATCGTTTAATTAATGTAGAGTAGAAGAATCTGAACTATGTTGTCTGCATTAAATACTATAATGACAATAAACGTAGTAGCTTATATGCAAAAACCATCGAACTCACTACTGCAAATAATATATTTGATAATCACTGCGAATATGAATTCGCAGTATTTTGACTTAAGTTTGTAACAATATGTTTCAATACGACCACTAATATCATATTAAGTGTGAAAGACGAACACAATTCGTTTTTAGCCGATTATTACACATCTTGGAAGTGCAGAGATAAACATAAAAACATTAAATAGTTTTCTCGTTGAAAATCCAATAGTGTATTTTCAATAATTTTGGTACCAATAAAAAATAATAATTGAAAGACAATGGAAACGTCACCAGCGAAACTATAAATATATTTAAAAAACATCATGAGTGTATGTGATACAGTTATCGGTGCGCAGCGTGTCACATAATAGGGACTAGCTATAGTGAGTTAACTGTGTTAAACGATAACTACAGCAGTCACGATTCTTCCATGTAAAGTATTTAAATAGTTGAAGAATAATAGCTTTTCTAAAAAAAAAAAAAAAACTGCCAAGCTATATAGCTCTCACACTCGGCTCAAAATCAGCCGTGAGTCTGATAAATGGACGAAGAATCACATAATGCTACGTACGATAACATACTACACTTCTGACGGTAAGCATTGGGCTGGAAATTGAAGAATATTTCAAATCGTACAAAATACAGTCGATTTCAACTCGAACTTAACCTTTAACTGGTGTGATGACCAAATTTTTTTTATAACTGGTGAGGTCGAGTCTACCAGACCTAATAAAAAAAAAATAAATAAAACATGCAGTCAAATCAATTTTTATTCTTAATATCATATATTTATGCATTCAATTATCTTTAAATTACAATTTTGTTTTAAAATCTCTAATTAGGTAAAAGTTTTATTTTTTAAAATGATTCCTAAAATTTATATTTTCAAACTCCTCAGTTAAAATTTTTTGTTATAAATAATATGTTTTAAATGAAACTTCTTATATGTTTAAATTTTCAACTATTTTTTTTTTTTTTTTTGTAGTTTCAAATATTCCTTATTTTTTATTTGCACCTGCATAGGTTTTTGAATGTTAAATTATCAATATCCGATTCATTTTCAAGTTCATTGTACTCAGATAGAAGTTGTAACATTTTTTAGAATCTCGCATATTATTAAATTAATTATTTATTTTAGGGAAGATGTATTTTAAAATTTAAAAAAAAAATATACTTATAAAAATAAACGTAATTAGTGACGTGGGGTATATGAGACCTATGATGAAAAGTTTTCGACTGAAAACGAAAGTGAAATAACTATATAATTATTTTCATGTTCGATATTAAAAAGTTCACTGATAGACGAAAACAATAAAGCGGAAAATTACGTTGATAATTTAAAAATAAAATATGAATGGGTTCGAGAGCTCCTACATCACCAAATACAGGTTAAGCAACGTCAGGAAAAAATGAATTATAAAAAATTTGATGTTTAAAAAGAAATTATCATAAAAATATACTTAAGAGTCTTAAAGTGTGATCCAAAGAATTTTATATTTCAAGTTATGTTTGACTCAAATGTATTTGAAATAAAAAAAAAAAAAAACAGTTTAAGGTAGCCACGATTATATTTTTGATTATTATTTTAAATTAATTTAAAGTTGATTAGGTAATTTGTTAAAATATGACAAAAGGAACAAAAAGAACAATCCTAATCTATATGTTTATGAAATCAAAAAATATACAATAATGTGCAATTTTTTTTATTCAATTATAAAGACCCCGTGTCAGTGGTAAACGATGATAATATTTATATGAGAAAGAATTAGAAAAAAAATAAATAAAATAATATTAAAAATATTAAAAACAAAACTTGTATATCTTTCAGATGCAACAACTAAAAACATTGGTGCTTATGTTTATGATATATGATCGGGTTGAAGAAGAACGTCCTATAGATCACCCTACGATTCAACCTATCCTTTGTCTGTGAATTCACCAACATTTTTGTACTTAAATTTGTTGAGCGAATCAGCTGCTCTGGGAAACGTTTCGTCATTTCGAGAACACTGCATGCCATTCCCGTTGACAGTGTTACGCGGTTTTAATATACGGTCATTAACAAAAGTCAGGATCAGATCTCTGACAACAGCTGTCGACATATTATTGCCCGGACCAGTCTTTGAGCACACAGGACAATACTTCGTACCAGACTAGCCTCGCTCGTACAATGGCACAAAACTGTTCTTGACTAAATGATAACCCAAAAACAGTAAACACACATAGTACAATACAATAGATTTTGCGCGACCATTAATTTACCATTTAACGTTATTAAAGAAACCCCTGCGATTATATATATTCTAGGCGCACACGGGCATTTGTTTAATTAAGTATACCGATTAGTTAGTTGTATTTGTTGTATTATATATACTATACGTAAAGTAAGTTCATAGGATTCGTAAAAAAAAATAATTATGTTGATAAGCAGGGTTCGTAAGTTCATACCCTAAAAAATGCCTAAATAAGCGTGCATTTATACACTTAAAATAGGCAAAATATGCTTTGAAATATGTCTTAAAAAATTTAAAAATATACATTTATATGCACTTAATACCTAAAATTATACATTTAAAAATGCTTACTTAAAAAAATCATAAAATATTTTTGAAATAACATGTATTACCTATTCATTTTTTTTTTTATAGCAATAATTTTTTTTTTATATCATAATAAAAAAAAATAGATTTTAAATACTATTTAAAACTATTCTTGAGCCTTCATAAACTGCGTATAATGAACGTCTTTATCAATAATTAATTTTAAATCTGAAACTTTTAAAACAAATTTATTCATTTAATATACGAGTATCAAGAATATAAGAAAAGAAAAAAATACAATTTCTATTTTTAATTTTATATTTTTTTTCCACTTAGATTTTTGATAGATTCTAATAGAATTTTGTATAATACGCCCGATAAAATAGAAATATGCATAAATATGCCAAATATACAAAAACATGCCAAATATAAAAAATATGATTTCACATATTTAACCGTGGTACCTTAAAATGGATTTCTATCTGGCATTAAATACAAATTTGCAAGATTGATATACAAATGCATGAACTTACGAGCCCTGTTAGTAAGTATGTTGTATACATATAATATACAAAAAAAATTCAGATTTTTAGTTTAAAAATTCATTTTTACTGGTAGATAATTTTGTGGATACACATACATTGACTTTGCTCAATGTTTTTATAGTGTTCTATGAAAATATCGAATTATATTTAAAAAAAGTAATTTACAGAGTAAAACGACTTTCCGATGCAAGATTTCACAAAAATAATTTTTTTTTCTTATTTTTTTTTTTTTTTTTATATATCCAAGTCTGGTAGCGTCGTGTCGTCTGGCACGTCGCCCAAAGGTGGAATATATTCAAATAAACTCAGACACGCGAACCGATTGTCCCATTTATTTTCTTAATTAAGAAAATATTGATTAATGTTAAATCGTTCCTGAAATAGCGACTGTAAAATTGTATGTGCCGTAAATGAACAATAAAATCCAGAACAACATGTTGTCGAGTACAGAAAGAATGAGCAGTACAAATACAAACATTTTAAACCGCCTCCGTCAATATAAAAAAAATGATGCACATATTCTAATAGTATGATAAATAATTATGAATAAAAAACATTAATTATTATATAATCGATTATTTAATGAGCCACACAAATAATAACAATTACTATAATAGGACACATTATTTTTTTGTCGCTGAAATGACCTTTACTCTGAACATTGATACCTGTACACATTTTAAAAGGTTATTTGTCTACATAAATGATAAAACAATAAGATTACAAGTTGATGTTCGTCAATATCTTAATAAATACTACAGTAAAGTCAGTAAAAAATTTGTAGAAAATGTACAAAATAAAAATTTAGTACAAATTGTAATTATTAAATTCAATGTGTAATGAGTACTATACGTCTATACATCTATAATTAATGGAGAATTTTCAACTCCAATAAAAAAATATACTTTACTACCTTTAAAAAAAAATCATGTGCTTTAACTACTACTCACATTACGAGTACGGAGCATTCATTACATAAATTAATTCAATTTTGTCTGTCTCCTACAAAATAATATATCTTCGCATACAATATTATAATATTCAGTGATAGAAAACATTTTAACCGAGATATTTTTATATCATATTTTTAGGCGATATATATGTAAAACTTGTGTTTTTGACGTAATGAAATGTACGTATCAAGAACTTTGACTGAATTTAAAAAAGGAATTTATATATATTCAACTGAGAAATATTCGTTTAATGTATTTATGATTAATTATTATCGATGATGAATTATTGATTAGAAGTTGTCAATAACTGCACGTTTGTCTGACATATTTTTTATCGGTTTAATTTTAATATATTATTCTCTTATTTTTATGTAGTTGTAGTGATTTTTTTGTTCACTTTTTACAATTAAATTAATTATTAAAACAATTATTAAAAATTATTAACAATTATTAAAACAATTACCTTTTAGACTTTATTTTCCGTAAATAAATTGTCTACCTATTAATATAACTCTATGTAAAATCAAACCGATTAACGCTTCATTTATACATAAGTAAAATACAATATTTTGCACATCCAACAACGAATAACAACTATCTTTATTTCAAAAAGACTTTTCACACCAATTCGAAATTAAATCATGACAAAAGGGAGGATTTTCTGCACTGAAAGGCAGCTGTACATTATATACTGTCTCAAATTCAACTCTAAAGCATACATATAGACGTAGTTAGTAGGTGTTGGCGAACAGCCCAGCTTTCACTTTATAGGTTTCAATCTGAAATTCAAAAATCCGGGTATTCGAAAGAATAGCGATTAAATAGATTCGTATTTTGACAATATTGGATACAGACTGAGCGATGTTATTACCAATGTACAAAGCTGATGTACAAAAAAAGTAATGCATGATATGAACTGTCATCGAAATCCCATCTTCCGTTCGACATTTAGATGTTTACTTCAAATTACTTTTTATTTTTCGAAAAAAAATACCTATATCAAAATCGTAAATTCATTACAAACCTCCTTAAACTAGTTTTGATAAATATATAACTTTTTTTTTTATTTCTGTTGATATACTCGTATTACAAGAAAATATAAGAATATTTTTCTGGATTTATCACTAAACTATATTACGTTTACTAAGCTATGGCAGTTGTCCCTAATTATAATAATACGGATAATATGTCATCGAACATCATGTCTGAAAAAATAATATACAAGATATTTGCTCATAATTCGATTTCATTGTAAATTTTTTTGATAAAACCGAAAAATTATAATTTCATTCCAGAGTCATTATTCAGATTAATTTATATTAAGAACAAAAGTATCAACAATCGCGTTTTTGACAACATTTTTGCCATTCGCAACTGATATAATCCTTATTAAAAAAAAAATTGTAATATATCAAACCTAAACTTTAACTTATACTTAAAAACACGAATTTTATGTCACGATTCGTATTGTTCAAATAAGTTGTTCTAATAAAACTGCAAGTAAAGAAGAATAATACCATGAAAAAACTTATCCTAATTATTGCATTATATAATGTAAAACATTCATCGTTTTGTTTGATAATTTTCAGCGTCAAATTTTCAAAACGAATGATTCAACAACATCGTTTTACCATCAAATATATAAGTAACAATCTATACCTCTACTAACATATTTTATACGTTCCTAATCTGCAACTGTAGTGTTCGTTTTTCGTGCATATATCATCCCTGCGTTTGAGATCCCTTGCACATGCATATATACGTCTAATACACTAATTCATAGAGAGAGAAAGAGAGAAAGAAGGAACACAAAATAAAATTCTTGTCCGTGAGGGACTATTTTTCTCCTTATTTATTTCTATTTTTCCCCCTTTTTCTTCTTTGATAAACGGTCTCCCACAACGTTGGCGATGGCGGAGGGGTTATAAATCTTCGGGGTGCTCAACGCAATAATGACGTATACTTTCCCGAATTCGTATGTCTCCCCACTGCGCCCACTCTACAGTTATTTCATAACGTAAAATAATTCTATTATGTACCACCCCCTTCCTGCTGTCACCTTCTCGCTGCCACTACCACTTCTATCACGTGCTATTTCTACAACAGACCTTTGCGTAAACGGCTTATTAAACTGTCAACACTCTCGTCCACCCTCGAATGAAACAACTCGGCAGCCTATATCAGCTATCATATAAATGTATACGTGGTGTTTGTGCGTTTCTCGCATCAGCTATTAGTTATAGTTATCCTAATCCTTTCTTTACTATCCGCTTCGAGTTGCGATATCGCGATGTATGTTGCATTATATTCGTCAGCGAAGCATTTATCAAAATTAAGATATTGTACAATTGAATATAATTAAACAAAACACTATTTCGCGTTATTATCGATTCAAAAATTCGGATCTTTATGCACTTCCATAACTATATTTCGTGTAACAGAACTTAATTGTTGTCTCTTTTCTACTACTTTTGTTACAGATAACAATACTATGACTATAGTATGATTCAAGGAATCAAAAGTATTTAATAAATATATTTTTATACTTATATTTTTTTTCGGTTGAATTTTAAGTCGAATAAGTCGTTATCAAAAATACTAACACCAAAAAACAATGTTATCATAAAACTATTAAATCGTTTTACTATACTATTTCCAATATATTATATTTCATTGCTTTAAAAACCGTATTTCCCACTATACAATTATTACGAATCATTAAAAATGTATAAAAGCAATAATAATTTTTTTCAAACTTGTATTATTTTAAGTACAAGTGAATGGATGAAACATTATAGTATACAAATTATAGATAATATTTACTTGCAATATATTTTTTTAATTTTATTTAGTATAAAAATATATATATTTATATATATTCTGATCGAATACTAATATTTTTAGTTAAGACAGAAAACTTGGATGAATTAACATATTCTTTTTTTAACCATAAAAACATTTAAAATAAAATAAAAAAGAACCATCACCCATGAAGTCTAATATTTAATAGTATTGCGAATTAATGTTAGCTTTTACTGTTCAAGTTCAAAAAATAGTTGTACCAATAGATTTATTTTTTAATTTACAGAAAAAATGCAAATAATCTAGATAAAATAATGATGATTTAGTACAGAAAATATAATTAATAGCATAGGCGATTGTGATGCCTTTAAAAAACTTAAGTTTGATTTATTATTATTTTATTTTTTATTTTTTATATAATAAATTGTATCGTTAAAAATTTACTATCGTTATAGGCGTATCCAGGCTGTAATTTTGGGGCGTTCCTCGAATGATTTAAAGGCTAGAGCTCAAGTACCCTAAACTCAAAGTATTTTTTTAGCACCTCTAAGATTTATACAAAACTGTAGTGATACAGTTCTATAAATAAGATTATCGACAGTGACTACACATCTATTGGCTTAATTTTTAGTAAATTAATATGATTAGTTAATTTTAAATAAATAATTAATGATTAATGATTTTCAACGAATACGTAAGAAATTTCAATAATTAATATCTAAAATTTCAAAGTATTATTTATATAATATATCTATGTATGTGTTTTTATAGAAATATTGGTAAGTTGTTTATAATATTTAGTTGAAGTAATTATTTTTGAATATATTCATTGTTGAATGTTTATATGAATACTCATCTTTATGGTAGGTATACAAAATATAACTATATTTCACTATAGGATGATCTTTAATGATATTTATGTAAATTATGGTTTTATATTACTTAGTAATTCATAAATAAATGATGAAAATTTATCCTATATATCATTATTAAAACAATATATAACATTATTCATGCATTTATAAATGTATAATTGTCTTCATAGAATAATAATGTTTATTAAAAATATATTATTTGTTTTCAATTTGTAGTTACTAACTTTTCATTTAAGTTAAAAGTTATTAGAGTATAGAAATATTCATGAAAAAAAGTACCTAATTGTTTTACATTTCAAATTATCAATAGAAATCCATTGAAAGTAAGAAAATAATATCCAACATTTTCAAAAATAATGCTTGACTATTCATATAATTTATTAATCGATCTAATATTTGATATTTAATGTTTAACTTTTTACTTTAAATTTCTTTATAAGGCAACTAAGTATAAATTATTATTGTGCTATAATAATATATAATTTATTAAATTAATGTAAATTATTTTTTAGTTTTTTTATCGTTTATAAATTATGAATTTCTAAATAATATATTTTTTATATGATTCCAACTAAAACCTATACATTTAACTAATTTGAATAAAATTTTAATTTCAAAATCAATGTTTATCTGTACGTTAAGCATATCAAAAAACTCCAATGTAAAATATAAATTTCGCAAAAATACTAATATAATTGTTATTTGCTCATTAAATTTCCAACATCATTCTTTTTTTCATACATCGTTAACTCATGGCTTTATAAAAATATAACATTTTCAAACAAATTAGTATAATTTACACAAATAAATATCATAAAATATTAATATATGAACACAAAATATAAGACAAGATACCTGGAACAGTGAAATTAAAATTAAAAAATTAAAAAATTAAAAAATTATGTAAAATTATGTTTTTTAATTTTGCAGGCTTTTATTATACATCCCTGTATTAAAATGCGTACTTGATTATTAAAATGTGATTTCTAATCTCGAACTTACAACTTAAACATTTATTTAACTTTTACAAAGAAAATATTTTACAAAAAATGTTAATCATTGTAAATAATCATAACATTCAGTCAATTACTAACAACTGTTGAAATTTTGAAGTGCAATATCTAAGTGATATTATAATACTATCTACATAAAAGCTACATATCACTCTTTAGATACTATTTTCCCATAAAAAATGTTAACATGTTTGAGGAAATTTAGTATATATCGTCCATGATATGACTTTTATAAATTTTAGATATTTAATTGTTTTAAATCATTAAAGCATATACATTTTTTTTTTTTAAATATACTAAACGAAGATCATAGAAGAAAAAAATGTTTTCTCGGGAGGGAGGATTTAGATTATAAATATTTTATTATCAAATTTTAAAATTTTAAATGTAATAAGCATTAAAATAATATTATAATTATTTTTAAAGAAAAATTTCGGGTGAGGAGTTTAAAACCTAAGCCTTCCCCTTGACTGTGGTCTTGCATAAAATATTATATATTTTTTTATGATTTACATTCATACTTACTATAGTATATAAGTCATAAAGAAAGAGTATTTAAATAATTGAATCAACTATAAAGTGTATACGATTATCAAAGTACTATTTATAACTTATACTAATATTTTTCTACGTCCAATTACCAAATAATAAAATTTTTTGTATACATACAATTTACATTACTGATTTTAGAGTAATTTCCAATATATAATTTTAAATAAATGCTAATTTTTGACAGTTAATTATTTAATATTTACATATTTCCATACTTTTATAGTTCGTACACATATAAAAAAAAAATATCAATAGTTAAGTCAATCATATTTCATCCTCATAATACAAGTATATTAAAAATTTATCTATTTTGATAAAATCCCAATATTAAACTTAATTCTATTGAAATAGTACATAATTCGTATAACAGTAAAATGAAGACGTAGTTCAATTTTTCCTGTAATTACTAAACAATCTTTAGCTTTGATTTATACACAGAGCACTTGTATGAATACCAAACGTAACCCACTGCAAAAATCGTAAAATTATTCATATCATCTGTTAATAGCGTTCACTAACTACTTACTCAAAATTTCATAACCAATTTCATCCTCGATTAAATTCTCTAAAATATCATCTTTTCTCAGTCAGTTGTTCTTCCTAGAAATACTATCACGTAGACTAAAATAAAAATTACCAAATCACATAGACAAACTTCATTAAACTTCGTCAGTTGAACTATTAATTGGATGTTTTTCATTCTTAATTATTGTGTGAACAAACTATATGGAGACATAAAAAGTAATCTAACATAATATGGATTTAATAAAATTCTTAATTTAGGAAATTAAAATTAAAATAGGAGAGGATATTTAAAAATTATTTTTTTATTTTTATCCGTATAGCTGTTTAACAATTAATGTATTTATAGTAATTTATAATGATGATCAAATTTACAGTCTTGTGACATTTACTATGTCTATTAAGTGCCTTTTTATAATCAAAACTCAGGTAATTAATTAGTTAATTTAAGTAATATAAAAGATAAAATCATATTGGAGCTTTTAAGTATAAGTTAATTTACTGCATAATAATTGTATTACTTTAACTTAAGATGTAATATAATTGGCTTTGGCCATCTCTAAACTAACAAAATTGGCAATATAAGTATTATATTTAATGTTGTTAATTATAATTGTTATTATAATTAATTATGATTAACGTACTTCATTCGACAGGTTCCTAAAAGTAAAAATAGATATAAAAAAAAAAAATATATCTTTATATATTTTGAATGATGAATAAAATTTTTAGCAAGCAAATAATGTTAATTTAAATCATATTAAAAAACAACCACAATTTATTATTTGTAATTAAATGTATTCTATAAAGCTAAATGTGTGACATGGTGTCACAGTACAATCTTATATATTTTTGGTGTTTGTTACAAACGAATTAAGTCAAAAATGGTCAATTTTGACTTGATACATTGAAAATTCAAAAATAAAACGTTCATATTTTCGGTAAAATACCTTTAAGTCGTATTGATACTAGTTATCTCATAATTGCTGTGCTATTATAGTATTATATTTGAGTAGTTAAAATATCTTTTGGTACAACTGTATCATGTCTACTTATGATAATACTATTTTTGTACATAACTGTTTGAAAAGGTTTAATTCACCCCACTCAAGTTATGATTTATTTACCTTATTATGATTAACATATTTTTTGTGGTACAAAATACATATGTTGACATACGTTTTTAATATTATTATTTAATATGATTTAAGATTTTCGTACCCAGTGATTACATTATATTATTATTTTTGTATTATTATAGTAAATTAGTACTTAACTTTGTCAAATTTATTTTATTAAATGTATCGAAAACAAAATGTTTTTAACAAATTTATGGTATTGATAAAATTTGATAATTATATTGCCTCCATACATTTCAAAATTGTTTCACTTTCACATAAAAACAGTATACCATTAGGCATTAATAAATTAATACCATCTAAATAAAAATTACGACTAGTAGAGTCAAAAATCTATTTAATATAGTGAAAAAAAACAACGGAAAATTAAAATTGGAACAACCAAGTAAGTATTTTTATGCATTAATACATTTTAAACATTTAATACAATTATTAATCATACTTATTATTGTACATAAATTATATTATTATAAACCTATGGTAATAATAATTATTGTAATTTTATAATAGACTCAACTAATTCAACCGAAGTGAAAAAAGACATTTTTTCAAGTAAAGATTTGTCATTAGTTCTTTATAATAATTATTATAATGATCACAAAATACTAGCTTTAAGCTCTCATTTAGTTGAAAATGTCAATATTTCAGAGCTTAATGAATATAATATAGAATCTGAATTACAAAGACTATTAGAGAATAATTTTGAAGGCATTGAAAATTATAATGTTGATACTAATATATCCAATAATGATATCAATGAAGCAGTTGTTTCCAATCAAATTGAGAAAAATGTAAACATCTAACTGGTTCATTGTTGCACATAATAATTTATTATGTACTGATTTGTATATAATTTATACTATATATTATATAGTTCTAAAAAATTCTGAGGTACAAACAATAATAATTCAAGAAAATGATTTTGAAGTATCTAATGATTCCAATAAGGTTTATGAACCAAGTATAGCCGTTGATCGCAGAGAACTTTTGGTATCTGACAAAGAAAAGTATAATGATTTAAGATTTGGATCAGAAGTAAATAAAATACATTTAATAACAAACTATTATTAAGTATATAAATTATTAATGAAATGATTATAAATTAAATAATTCAAAATAAATAATGCACTATAATACATTTTAAAATAAATAGTAATTTTTTTTTTTTAATTTTTTTATTAGATGTGGGTATAGAAGATGAGCTTCAGCACCAAAAGAAAAAAACAAAAGGTCTATAAGAAAAGAAAGAAAATTAAATTTACATAAAGGTTTACCATTTGTTAATTCTAGTGGGAAATCTATAGCTGGAAGACAAATTCAACCACTGAAAAAATGTAGAAAAATGTGTCACAAATTTTTAACAGATGATGTAAGAAATAAAATTTTTAGTGAGTATTGGAGTTTGAGTACTTATAATAGAAGACTGTCTTTCTTATCTGGCTTAGTAAATTTATCAGAGAAAAAATGTTGTCTTACTAGAAAGATTTTTAGTAATAAAAATAGAACTTTGACATTAAATTATTTTTTTGATATAAACGGACAACGTTATTCTGACTGCAAAGATTGTTTTTCCAAAACATTGGATGAAAAAGAGGGTTTTATTGGATCTGTTAGTAAGTATAAAGCTCTTAATGTTTCTGGAATTTTAAATCTGGATAAAAGAGGTAAAAAAATACCCCAAAACAAGATCTCAGATGATAGATTTACTAAAGTTATTGATCATATAAATTCTTTCCCATCTTATGAAAATCATTATACAAGGAATTTAAATGATAAGAAACATTTGCCTAGTAATTTGAATTTACAAAAAATGTATGACCTGTATTAGGAAACTATTGATGAACCAGTATCCAGAACAATTTATGAAAGAGGTTCACAAATTAAAACTTGGTTTTAAAAAGCCAAGTGTTGATACATGCCATAAATGTGATGTACTGCAGATGCAAATAAAAGTTGTAGACGAATCCAAAGATGAAGAAAGCTTATTAACTTCAAAAAATGATCTTAATCTTTATCAGTCAGCTGCTGATCTTGCATATTCAACTAAAGCTAATGATAAAGTAATTGTAAAAAATGATCCAACCAAAAAATGTTATTCGTTTTATTTACAATTTCTTCCTACTCATTTTTTACAATATTCAGTTGTTTTTTATAAGAGGCAGTTGCGGACGTTCAATTTAACCATACATGACAATTGTTCTGGAAAATCATTTACTTATATGTGGCATGAAGGAATAGCAGGAAGAGGAGGAAATTAGATTGCTTCTTGTCTTTTTTATCATTTAAGGCACAATATTCTACCAATTAAATCTGATATAAAATTTTATTCTGATACATGTGGTGGTCAAAACAAAAATATACATATATCAACAATGTTCTTAAAAGCCATTCAAGAACTACCTAACATAAAAATTGATTAAACATAAATTTTTAGTTGCTGGTCATACACATATGGAATGTGACATAGATCACTCAATGATTGAAAAATCAAAAAAAAAGTCAAATTCTCATATTTACCATCTTCATGGCTGGTATCAACTTGTTAGGAGAACAGGAAAGGCAAACAAATTTCAAGTAATAGAAATGACTCAATCTGACTTTTTTGATTTTTCTACTTTACTTAAAGGACCTTTAATGGTACATAAATTAAATACTGATAGAGAAAAATTTAAAGGGAAACTAGTATCTTGGTTACAATATACCAAAACAGAAAAGGTATGTTGAAATACAAAACTTCTATTGAAGAAAATGACTCATTTAAAACATTGAGTTTTCTTCGTAGATGAAATAGTGGCACAATAATACATGTAAAAAAAAAAAAGTACTATGGGCCTTTAGCAATATTAAAAGAAAAAAAAAAGATCTACTACTTCTAATTCCATCAATATTTCATAAATTTTATCGTGAGTTAAAAACCACAAATGATACTCAAGATTATGACCCGGATTTAATTGATGAAGATACTATTGATAGAGAATAAAGATAATAATTATTAGAAATATTAAAATATTGTTATTAAATCATTACTAAAATTTAACCCTAAAACTGAGGTAATTTTTTATTTTATTTTACTGAAATTAATTATATTATGTTATTGTATTATAGTATAGTATAGTATAAGTAAGTTTGATAAGTTAAAAAAAATATTATACATAATAATGTAGGTAATAATACATAATGATGTTAATCTATAAGTTGAAAATAACAAGGCATTACTAATAATTTATTAGTAAAGTGTAACTCTTAGACTGAGGTAATTTTTTATTGTTTTGTTATAATTTCTGGAACTTACTATACCAAGTAATAACACCAATCGGGAATAGTGTGGTCTTAAAATGTTAAGTCATGATAGTAGTCAGATATTATTATCTTAAGTCATAAAAAAACCTTAAATTAAAAAAAAATATAATGAATACCACACAAACACATTATTAGTCCTAATAGTATCATCTCTAATTAGATTAAATCACTCAATTGTTCACTTATGATTTTAAAACATTTTTCAAACTTTAAAATGGTTCTCCTGAAAACTAGACAATTTTGACTTACGTCGTTTGTACCAAACATCAAAGATTTAATAACATTAAATTCAACATCACTATATTTACATAATCGTATAAAAATTCTAAACAATTTTATGGTATATGAAAATACGACTATTTGCACATTTTTTTCACTATTGAAAATCTTCATACTTCTATAGAAGTTAAAAAAAAATACACAAAGCCATCAAGACATACGAATGCAATGTGCATTTTATTATACAAAATTTAAATGACTACAGATTTATGGTACTTAAACTTTTTTTAATAAAGTCTTGGTGCTTAAAAAACAAGTACTGACAATAAATTATTTCTACGTTTTACCTTATTTATAGATCTAACGTACTTTGATTTTTTTTTTTTTTTTTAATCTTAAATAGAGCTTTAAGTATAATTATTAATTTACAAGTTCTTTGAAATGACCAGTCATAGATTTTATTATTTAGTGTTGTATTATTTATACTTGAATTATATTTTATTTTGTTTTAACAGTTATAGCAGTAATCGCAGAAGAAAAAAATTATAATACATTTGAAAAATGGTACTTAATTTCAATGTAAAATGAATTACCATTGTTAAATAGTGGGTGACTGGTTAATTTAAATTATTTGTATATAATGTTTATATTTTATAGTCTTATTATAACTAAATAAAATTATGAAAATATTTTTAAACATGTTAATCAAAATCAATACATGAGTTGTAATTTTTAAAGTCAAACGGTTAAATGCTTATAAGTATGTACAGACTACGATTTGAAAAAATAAATATTCCTAATTTTATAATTTCCAATTTCTTATTTTAAACAATTTCATTTATTATTATAGTTATTGAATAAAAATGACAATGACTTAATCATTTACTAAGCAGATCACCTGATTCCTATTTAACAACTCTTGTTGCAGTATATCTATTTTTTGTGCTGTTAATACTAAAAAGTGACTTATACAGAATAGATTTATATGTTTGCATTTAACTGCGGTTCGATAAATTGAGTTTCAAAGAAAATTATGAAAAACTATAAGAGACATTATGTCGAAGTTTACTGATTACGGGCATGAGTAAAAAATAGCATAAAATAATATGGAAATTCATTTAAAACGTCTGATAAAGTCCAAAGCACTTTATTTCTATAGGATCTACCGTTATAGTTTATATAATACTATTTTTATATAAAATTAAATTCCTATAGTATTCAAAACATAAATTTCATTTTAAAATATAATATAATTTCACATTTTCACAATTATACTTACAACTAATGAAGAACGACAACTATGAAATATCAAATACTCATATGATATATACAGTAATGGTTACCATATAAAAGGCAATTTAATGAAAATTCGATTTTTTGAGTTATAGCTTCAAAAAATATTAATGCTTTATTAAATGGAAAGATACATAAATATGTTATACTTTTACTTGGAAAAAATGAGTTCGAAATAACTGACAGTTACATTTTTTCAAAAATTTCTTTCGCTATAAATTTTAACTTAAACTTTGAAGTTTTAGTGATTTATAAGTATAAACTATACATTTTAATTTACTGTATACTGCCATAGTATTGTGTTCGGTAGAAATGAAAATATTAAAATTTATTAACAATGTGTTCTAATGAAATTCGATTTAATTATTTTACAATGTTTTTGTGTTGATATTTTTGGAAGATATAAATAAAACGGATCGAATATTAAAAACATAATCGAAAAAAAATTATTTTATTAATAGTATTTAATACACAACTATCAACACATTGTGTTTATAATTTATAGTTTTTTCAAAAATATTCATAGTTGAAATTCAATTTAAAAAGACCTATAGAAATTAATTATAATTTCAGTGTTCCTAAATAGTATAACCCAAATTATGTTTTCGATAACGTTGATTCCGATACTTCACTTTAAAAAACTTTTGAAGCAATGCAATGATCTCAATTGCACGATTAATCACGTTTGTTAAATTTTGATACGCATTTAAACATTGATTGGACACTAGAGTTTCTTATGAAAATTAGTATTTGTTGTACAAAGTCCTTTTCATGCCACCGGCAAACAGACACTTTACGCTAGATAACTTTACTATATTCAATCCTGCGTCTCCATTACCCGCACTACTGAAATCATCAATACTCCTTAACCTACTTTTAACTTCGAAATACTATTCTTAATACGTTTCAAAACGGGTCTCGATTCATCATCAAACCCTCTCATTCCTCACTTGCACATCCGCTCCGGCGTAACAAAGCGACGCTCATATAATTCTTTAAACGATTACATTCTCTATTTAAACAACCGTCATAATCCATATCACTATGTTCTATATGTTTTGTATCCGATATACGGCTATACGATGCGTATTATCGCAGGTCAAACAGTCTGCTCACGTTTTCTTATCTGTTGTTTCGTAATAATTTTGTCACGCCGATATGTTAAATTAAAGTGTTGATTGGGTATTTGATAATGGATACCGTGGAGAGACAAGATAAAAACAAGAAAAATAAAAGAAGCAATCAACGTGCCATTTCAAACATAAATAGAGCCAATTAAAAAGTTAAATAAACGTTGTATAGTTATGTATTAGAAACGCGCGGTTCGGAAGAAACGTTAAACCTAAGACGATGATAAGTATAGATACTGTCGTGGAGAATCAACTAAGGTACTTTTTCTTTAGTTACATCACAAATAAAACAGTTTGTACAGTAAATTGTTATTAAAACTATGAGTTTTTTTTAAATAATAATCATTTCCGTATTAACGCTTTTTTTGTTACAGTTTTGAACCTGGGCATTGATAATATACCGAGATTAGCACATATTTTTTGGATGGATTTCATGACACTAAATAATTTGCAATCTTCATGCTCATTCGCAAGTAATTGGCCGAAAGCTATGGATCTACCTTTATGTTATCTCAGTCAATAAATAAATAAAAAATTACTTTTTCCTTGTAATGTATTATTTATACTTCATACTTTACGCACTAAGTTAGTAAGTATATTCAATTTATATTTTATTATCCAAGTCGAGTCGATTTATTTTACCACTGTCAAATTACGCCTACCGGACACCGTCCCTATACGTGTTTAAAATACGCCTGTCGACTGGATTTTTACCCCTTACCCCACGCAGACACTAGATGACTTGGATTTTTTTTTTTTTGTCTAGATCGCGCAACATTTCGACGTTTGGATCGTTATTTATTTTAAATTGAAAGTAAATAAATTCGGTAGCAGTATTTACTTTTTTTTTTTTTGTATTTTGTTTCTAGTCAAACAATCACGCTTCAAATACGACAACTACAAGTAAAAAATAATAACAATAAGAATGCCTTTTTATAATTAGAAATTTGTCTTAAAAATAGGAATTCGTTCATTAATATTTAAGGAAAACAATAATTTTAATCTACATGGATCAACTTCAAATCAACAAAATAATAAATATACGAAAAAATACGTCATATTATTATTAGTAGACTGTTACAATTTTACATATTTATATAAATACTAGTACACCTATTACGAAAATTTGCAATAGATAAATAAACACATTTTAATAAATCAATAAATGAGTATAATATCGAAAATTGAAAGTCATATCGAAATGACAGAGAGTGTTTATTAAAATATATGTTCCACAGCATTAGGATAGACTATGTATGAGAAGGTGTAATTATTACATAAAATAATTTTACAATGCTTCCTAATAGACAATATTAGCTAATATAAGTAATAATATTAGTATTTTTTGTGAGTTGTTTGTTGTTATATAACTGGGTAAGAGCCAATGAGAATGCAGTATTTGGAAAAAATTTAAAGTATAGTTTATTGTGCACACATAACTTTCCTCAAACTTCACGAATTTAAGCAGTTAATAGCTCAAAATAAAGAACATAATCCACTGAAGATTCTTAGACTTGTATCAATAACTGCGTTAATTATAACTCTAGTTATAGAGGTTTGAGTGAAGGAAAATATTGAAAAATCTTGAAAAAATTTAATGTAAAGTTGATTGTGCATGCATAACTTTCTTCAAACTCAACGAATTTAAGCAGTCGATAACTCAAAAGAAAGAGCTTGATCCACTGAGTGTTCTGAGAGTAAAATGATCAAGATCTATTCATTGGGAGGAGGAGCTATGAGAATTCGAATTGCTTGAGTTAGTTAGTTAATCTATTATTATTACTTTCGCGATTAATAATATTCAAAAATAATCATGCAAGTACTTACAGAGTTTAGACGTGTCATTAAACTATAAAAGTATACAATAGTTCTATGTTAATAATGTAATACTGTAATAGAAATTGCAACAAAATTAGTCATTATTTACTGCATAATATGCAGTAAAAAACCATATTATGGGTTTTCTAATTCCCATAATAACGAAAAATTCTAATATTATGTATATAAATAACTTTTTTGTAGGCATGTAATGATTGTGACTATCGTTATCTGATGTACAGCACGCCTGAGCTATATTTTAAACATTTCAATACCGAATAATTATATAACAAGTGGTTATTCACGAATCAATGTTTAAACTATAAAAAAACATGAAACGATATTTGAAACAGGGTAGTCGTGATGGTGATGAGTACACTTTTACTTAATCAGTCCTAAGTCCACTTAAGTGATGGTAGGATATCTGGTTAAAAATTGGTATTAACCTCTATAATTGACGTTAATTGACACTAGTAATATTTTTAAAAGAATCGAAACAGAACCAAATTTTTTCGCATTTGTATGATACCAAACTTGAAACTAATTTTTCATTTTTTAAGAACCGAAAATAAACTGAAACCGAAATTTCAGTTTTCTTTGAAAACCGAAAAGAAACCGAAACCCAAATTTTAGTTATTTTAGAATCGGAATCAAAACCGGAACTGATTTTTTTTTCTAGGAACCGAACTGGAACTGGAACTGCACAATTCATCAAGGTTTTGGTCCCTGGTCTAAATACCTTTCATTTAAAAAAATAAAAATGAAAAAAATCGGCCAGATAGAACGACCAGTTGGACCTTAGTTTTCATACATTTTTTTAATATATAGAAGGATATAGGATACTTTTCGATTTAATTTTGGCATTTACATAAAAAGAGATATTGATTTTGAAAAATAAAACGAAGTACGTTCGTTTGGTAAAATGATTATGTGGAATAAAATGATGTAATTAAAGTTTATGTGTGAATATATGTTTACAGAAGAGTTCAATCCAACATACTTTTTTGTCGCTTTCGGCATTAAAGTAACTTTTGCGCGTTCCAAAGTTTATGCTACAGCTGGTTGTAATTAAACAAAGTCATTTTTTCTCCCATTATCAAATACCATGTTTTTGTGGTTATCATAAACAAAAAATTAGCTGATAAAATATGCACAAAAGATACAAAGAATGGTGATAGTACTCCGCATCATTATCGCTGATATAAACTAAAAAGAGATTCAAAACTAGTATTGCTATGAACTAACTATAACTGACAAATATGGAGAGAAATTCTTACTGTGCATAAATTAGTATTTTTTTTAAAACTCCAAAACTTCTAGATTTATCATAACGATAAAAAGAGTATATGAACACGTTTATTTAATATTAATTCATCACAAGAGTCTTGGATTTAAATTGTCTCTAACATACTCATAATATATATATTATATAGGGAATTCCGAATTTTCGTATATTAAATTCAACACAACTCATGAGCTACTCAACTGAAGCTACGATCGCGAAAGAAGAAAAAAAAAAGACGATTTGAAAATATTATTTCGAAATGTAATCGTTATTTATCCTTGATAAAATTTACCAAAAAATTAATATTTTTATTAGTTACAAAGTCAAATCGAACTAATTAAATATAACTACAAATTATTCGATGAATCCCCTTTATCTAAATTATCTTTGTGCAAATACTTCAAAAACAGCTTATTGGATCTTTCTATACGTTTTTAATTTTGTATTTGCCACAAAAAAGTAAAACACGTTCAGTAAAATTTAATGGCAGCAACCGAATGCCAAGCGTTCCGAAGTATAAACTTAAAGTAAAGGAGTCTATAGCTACGGGGAAACATGCGGGGGAGTTATTTGATGTAATTTATTCCATTCGTTTTTATATAATATGAGTGTGTGTGTAATATAATATAACCTTTGAAAATATTTTTAACCACGGCCATTTCAGTGAGAAAGAAATTAATATATCCGTACACTTTAAAAAAAATAAACAATATAGGATGGGTTAGGCACTAAAGTGACAATTGTGGGACATGTAATAATAAATTTAAATAAGAATGGTAGCCACAAAAAAAAAAAAAAAACAGGAAAATAAATGCATGCATTTTCACGACAGCATTTTTGCTATCATCAGCGTTAACCGCTATAGTCCGATAGTTCATCTGCAGCAACATGGTCGCGGCATAATCACGAGCAAAAGGGGTGGGTATACATTTTTATTTTATGAAAACCACATGATTAAACGGTAATTCGATACCATGTAGGTAATAAGTAGTAGTTTTAGTAATATTAATACCTAGTAATAGGTAGTAGTCAGTAGCCTTTTGGGAGTAACCGTTTCGGTATGGTCAAGAAACTGATTGATACACCGCTCTCCCGCCACGGATATTTGCACTTCTTCTCTCATTATATTCACCAATATTTATTGGATGATTCTAAAATCTTTAGTATATAATCGTATTATTTTTTTTTTTTCTAACGGTTTGGTTTGTTAAAACGTGAATATAATTTTGAATTCTGTATTTTAGGAAGGTTTATGAAATGTTAAACTATGTAACGCCAATTCTAATCTGTTTCATTATTATATTTTTTATTATTTATTATTTATTATTTATTATTATTACATTTTTTACAACATGGAAGAAAAATGAGAAAAACTATTTCTTGTGTGATTTCGTTGTTAATCACTAATATTTATAATTTAATAATAATTATAATTTGTACTCGTTTGTACTATTAATACTATTATTAAATTTGTTATAATTTGTAAGAAACATTAATGATTAATATTCAAATATTATTTTATTAAATTATAATATAAATAATATTATTTATTTCTATATATTATGTACTTTGATGTGTAGTTTTTTTTTCCAAGGTGGGCGATCATGATTGTATAACAAGTTTAGTAAATAAATTAAAGCCAAAATAATAAATTGCGAATCTTATAAAGTTATAATGACTGCAGAACCTTATGAACTCTTACTTAATTATTAAGTCATAAACATTTTTAAGGATGTATGTACGAACTATAATAACATTGATGTATATAAATCGATATATTCATGACCCATCCCCTGACCAACCCAAAAATATGACAATATCTTTCTTAAGCTATAGCTTAAAGTATATTTTGTTGTAGTATGCTTTAAAATCAGTTTTTCTCAAAATGTTATAGTGTAGTTGTATATATAATGATAATGCATTTTTAAACATTTAAACAAGTAATGTTATATATATTTTTTACTAGATAATATAATATACAAATATCAAGTTGGTAAAAGTTAAATATTATTTAAAACGATCGATATTATGTTCATTATTATAATTGTATTTATAATGTATAGCTAATCATTCAAATTTCTGAAAAATGATTTAAACTACTTAATTTGTAACTAATAATGTAATTAAATGATTATTTTATTAACTCCAAAGACCTAATGCATTGATTTCCTTTGGTATAATTAAAAATAAGTATATTTGGAATATGTGTGAATTGTACATTTTTCTTGTAAAAATAATAAATGAAAAACAAATTATAAAACTGTATTTATTTAAAATTGTTTTTTCTGTAAACAATCATTTAAAATCTAATTAAAATTTAATTTATATTATAGTTTCGTAAGTCTTTTTTTTTTTTGTGATTATAAATCAGCTAGAAATGAAAAATAACCTATTTCTAAAAAAATAAATAAATAAAATTTCTTAAGTCTAAATCAATCTGTCTTAATACTTTTATTTATTTGATTTTAGCCTGTGTATTGTCGGAACATTTGATTTGTAAACAAAACACTAACGTGGCTTCCACCCACCATACTCTGTCATTGATTTTTTTTAGATTTGTCTTAATCTTTAAATCTATCATTTCATTCATTTATTAACCTTTTTCTTTTTTTAATGTATTTAAAAATTATAATACGACACCGGGATATTTATATAAATAATAGTTTATAAATTCTTTTTAATAAAGCAAATTATTTTGTTGATTCATTTAAATAAAAAAGGTTTAAGTATACACAAATTATAATTTTAAATCATGAAATAAAATAAGAGATATTAAATCATTTTGGAATAAAATATATATATATTTTTTTTACTCATTAATTTAATTTTTAAATTACATCCAAATTTTAAAAAGATTCGTAATAAATTTTATTAAATAACACTTTACACATTTCAAATATTTTATTTCACAATACTAAACATAATATACTTCATTATGAATAACAAGCTGAGTTAGATAGAAAATTAATATGGTTTTGTGCAATTTAATTTTGAATTTAAGAATAGTATTTAACAAAGCTTTAAAACGAATCTATATGAGTTTATTGATTATAGAATTTTTAGTGTATTGCCCCCGAGGTGACAGGAAATGATGTACTATATACTCAAATTGAAAGTTCAATATTCAAATTAAGATTTATTTACTAATATTTTATTAACATGTGCGAAAATATATTTTTAAACCGTTTCAATGTTTATATATTTTATACAGTTATATATCATTATTATTATAATGATTTTATACATTTATTAACTCATTTTTTTTTTAATAAATATAGTTATTTAATTAAATTGGTAATAATTACATAAATACACAATTTCAATAAATTTAAAATATTTAAAAAAATGAAATATGAATAATAAATAATAAATATGAAAAATAATTAATTAATGGAAAGTATATTATATAAGATTTTTTTTGATTTTTTTAAATATCATCAAAATGATAGCCTTGGTGAATGACGTATATTTAAAGTCGCTCTCAAAATTTTTCCAACACTCTCACTAGCATTTTGTGTAGGATCCTTTCGATTTCTTGACGGATAGCTTCCTGCAGTTCTTTAATGGTTCTGGGTCGACATTTAAAAAATTCAGATTTGAAGTACCCCCATAAAAAGTAATCACATGTACTCAAATTAGTGGAGCGGGGTGGCCATGCGATGTCTTCCTGTAAGATCTTCCCGATCAGGTGACCAGGAAACATTTCTTGCAAAATGGCTAGAGAATGATGGGCCGTATGAGAAGTAGCTCCATATTTTTTACACCAGAAATTATCATTATTTTCGTATGCTTTAATTTTTGGGCGTAAACATTTTTCCAACATCTAACAGTACCAGTTGGAAGCCACAGTAACAGTGATACCATCCAGTAACACCACAATCCAGTATCTCAGGAGCAAGAGCATGTTTCCGAGCAGAACGCGACTATTGATGATTTCACTACAACAAACTTTTCAGGTATTCTCAACGACTTCGGACTTCCAGCTGATTTTATAGGTATTGCAGGTCCCGTAGCCCTTAAATTTTGTACCCAATTCAAGATGGTTTTACGATCAGGAATACTTTAATTTGGATTCAAATTAAACCGAGTACGAAATGCCCTCTGCGTCGCAGTAACACATAAAGCTTTTTTGAAAAATGTCTCAATTATAAAACCACGTTGTTCACCTGACCACGTCATTGTGATGAATAAAAACCTTATTAATGATTCTACCTATTGTGATAAACCATTTTAATTTAATCAGTTTTATTACGCGATAATAATTAATTTAAACATTGGAGTCCATTACACCGCACTCTGAATTATTGATTAAAAAATACAAAACATATTAAATATATTTCATAATGTTTTTTTTATAAAAAAAATGTAAAGAAGGTTGTTGAACTTCGAAGTCGAAAAAAAATAAAAAAAAATAACGAACAGAGATCGATTTTCTTATACAAACCAATGTAATTTTATTAATAAATTCAAAATCAATGATAAATGATCGTATTTTTCTGAAAATACAAGCTACGTGAACTTAATTTATATTATAGAGTATACAGGACATGCTTACAAATGTTAAAATATATTTATAAATAATATAACTACAATAAAAAAAAAAGTAGTAAATTATAATTATAGTGATGATTTTAATGTAAATAATGCATTGAATAAATTAGTAGTATAATTTGATGTACATTTTTGTTTAGTTAAGCAATATATTAATAAAAATATATCTTTATATTTTATTTATTATCCCAATTATAATTAATTATTGCATGAGTATATAATTACTAATGTTTGAAAGAAAATATGTAAATATTTAAAGCAATCAGATAGTCTTTAAGTATTTTTTACACCAAAGAGTTTTCCAGAAAATAAATGGCTATGACTTATATTTTGTTCTTGCTACATATATTAAATGATCAACTAATTACGCATTAATAATTACATCTATAACATCATTAGGCATTGATAGGTTATGAATTAATTGATTCACATACACACACATATATAAGTATAAATATATGTTTAACTATCATCGGTAGTCAATCATTTATATAGTTGTACACTTATATCGAATCGAAATATTATATAACTTTTAAAAGAATTTTTCTGTCAATATAAGGCGTATAAGATAATCATAAAATATTTATAGTTCGATTAACATAATATTATAACTTAATATGTATGAGCATGTATATATTTATATACATACACATACATACGAGTACAATACACTAATAAATAACAATGAATGTTTAGTATCTACGTAATAGAATCTAAAATAATACATTTTAACATTTTATTGAAGAAATTAGAAAAACATAACTAATATTAATCGAAAATGAATAATATATTGCTTATTATAACATTGTAGATGCTTTTTCCATATAAATTAATTCATTTTTAAATATAAAATATTATAATTATTATAGGATTGACGGTAGAAGATGTAATAACTATTTCAACAGTTGATTCGAATTGTACTTAATCTAAAATATTGTACATTTCTATTTAGAAATGTAATAATATTATAATATAATGCGAATAATTTTTAATACAAAATTAAATTTATGTACAATAATTCAACTAGCTTTTTTTTATAAACGTATTTAAATTGCTAATACCAATGACGCAATTTGACAAACTTTTGAAAACTTAAAAGCTCAAATACTAGAAGAATACGAAATTTTTTCAGGTGCCTTATTGATGATATTTTAAATTCTCTCAAACTCATATCAAAAATAATCTTTAAAGTTCCATTTATTTATGTCTATCACTTTTAATTAATATCGATACCCATCGGTACTACTAATTATATAACTATACTAGAAATAAACTATAAACAATTATTAGTATAAAAAATAAGAACCCATAAGCTTTATTAATTAAAATATTGTTTTTGTGTATCTGAGTTGTCTGTATATTTGTTTGTCCATATTATGTGGTTTTAGTATTGTCACTTATTGTTATAAAATAAATCAATAATACTAAACAGTTGAACATTTTGAAATTAAAAATATGGTACATTTTGATATTTAAGAAAATTGAATTTAAAATTATTTAAATGATTTCACTGATATCTACTTTAAAATTAAGATTAATGCATAGAATGAAATATTTGTAAATAAATAATAGAAAAAAAACTATCAAAGGTACACAACTAGGCTAAAAATCTTTTGATATTTGAAAAATAATCTGAAGTTTGGGAGAAAAATTTTACCTTATAAATATCATAACAAATATACCGTACCATACGTCTATATTATAAAATAATATTTGTTATTAATATTTATTTATACGACAGCAATATAATATTTTAGTTTTAAATATGACAAAAAGCCTACCACAGATTACAGTTTTTAAACTGTATCTACTTAACACATCAATTAACTTGATTTATCTCAATTTATGAATTCAAAGATGTCTTTTGCATATATTAGCATATTTTCGTATAAATTCATGTATATTTTGAAAAATTACATATAAGTTGCAAAGGTAGTGAATTTAAATATAACAATATTTAACCGAATTTTTAATATAATAGTTAGGTTAGTCCCGGTCGGGGCATGAGCATGCCGATGGGCGCGTCCCCAGGTTGCGGATAGGGGAACGACCTGTAGATATACAGGGTAGCCGCGAAATAAGCCACTCCTTCGGGTTTGGACGAACACGCGGTCGCGGACAAGCTCACCACCGGTGGAACGATCGACCCCCGGTGTCATGGAAGATCAGGCATACGAACGGAACACAGACAGACGACACGAGGCTGGTGTCGTCAGTGGTAGACAAGCTACATACAAAACCATGATGATACACGAAGAAAATGATATGTTGTCTGGGGTCTCGGATGACCCAGAGGCGGCGGCCGGGAGTGGGGGCACGTCCCGGGAGTCGATATCGGCCACAATGGCATACCCAACAAATGCAGGGAGGTCGCAGGCCCCTGCAGCCAACACAGGCGTTGGTAAGGCCACTGCTGGCGGGATTAAGCAGGCTCCCGCCGGTGACCGGTACGTCACTGACACTGCAATCGCTCAGATGGAGAAAAACGCGGGGAATGAGGGGACAGATGCGCTTAAAAACGATCAGCCGTTAACTCCAACTCCGACGGAGACGATTAATTCACGGGCAGAACGCGGAAATCAGAGAACAATTAATATAGCGGTCCTCAATGAATCAGAACTTTTAAATATGATA
>NW_020272855.1:442914-490981 GCF_003268045.1 Sipha flava | reverse complement strand
AATAAAATAAACCAAAACGATATTCTATATTATATTTATGTATATATTATTATTATTTTATCCACAGCCATCTCAGTCGTTAAACGTATAGTATTTTCTTGGCTGCTGAATCCAGTCACAATGGATTGCCATTACTCTTTCGTAATCTGAATAACTGGAAAATGAAATATATCTGTATAAAATCGTCATTTAATGAAACTGAGTATAATTTTTTCTTCGAATATCTCCCGGTAAATCTAAAAACTGTAAATATCGGATGACAGAAAAAAAAGAGTAAAAACTCAAACGATTTATTTTTTCTATAACAATAAATTGAATCTTCAATGTTTTAAGTGAGATAATAACATAGTCTGTAATCAAATTAATAAAATCGATCAAAATAACATTCAATAGAAAATTCGTGTGACTATTATATGAAATTAATATTTCCCTACTCTTATATATAAATCAATTCTTATTCGCATTTTATAATTTAAAATAACTCTGTGCTGTATAATATCAATTAACATTATTTAATTAATAATACAGGGAATTAACTTATTTCAGGTATGTTAAAATACGCGAAAATTAATTAAACGTTGAATCGTCTTTATACTAAATTCATTCACAAGAAATTATTATACGTAGGTTCAGTTATGAATATAGCCTCAAGCATTCCAAAAACACGAATGTTTAAACTTTCCTACAGGTAATTTTTTTAGAATTATGTTAATAAAACGTATTTCAAAAACAAACAGTTTACTATTCTTCAAACAGCATTCATCAACAAATTTTAACAAATCAGTCATATTCCCAATTTCTCTTACAAATTCAATAAAAAAATAATATACACGGTGTATCAAAAGTCTTCATCCAATATCAAAAATTAATATTTATATTAAAAATGAAGATATAAGGGTAAAATAAAGTAAAATATATTCTTAAAATAGTCAAGTTTTATTTACTTTGGTTACAAATGTTTAATATGACCCCCACCGGCTGCCCGACATACATCTTTACGGTAATCAAATTCTTCCCAAACGTTGCTGATCATATCTGATATCGCGGCATGAACAGCATCTTTGATTCTAATTTTAAGCTCTTCAAAGTTGTACGTAATGATGGTACATACACTTTATCTTTTATGTAGCCCCATAAAAAAAAATCACACACTGTGAGGTCAGGGAAACGTGGTGACCAGGGATGAACTTCGAACAAAACTGTCGAACATGCTCGATGTTTCCGTCAGAGAAACGAGGTCGACCTGAGCGTTTTTGTGCACACAGACAACCACTTTCTTGGAACGTTTGGTGCCAACGTCGAATCCTTTGAGTAGTAGGAGCTTCAGTTCCCTAAGTTCTTCGAAAATCACGTTGAATGGTTAATGCCGACTCGCACTTATTGAAACGTAGGACGTAAAACGCTTTCTGTTGTGGAGTCGTCATAACGAAACAAACTAACGGTTCCTAGTTCACTTACCATTACGGTGCCAAATTTATCAACTAAATAACTTAAAATAAACTTAGTTATATAATCTTTCCATTAATACATCAGTCATTAACCTGCGATTAACTGTTGCCGAACTATATCAGTTCGTAATCGGATGAAGACTTTTGAAACACCGTGTACTATAATATAAAATAATTTCCCACAGTTACAATACTATCCATTTTTAAGGTAAAAATTAATAAATAATAACTAGTGTATTTATTTTAAATTAACTGATAATAAGTCTAATGCAATAATGTCTAATGTTAATAAAATGATGGACGTTATTCTTAAAGTGATAACGTATATTGATGTCTATACTAGAGATGTAATGTATATTCGATGCTACAATACATTATTTGTTTTATCCGTTTTTCCATGACAAGCTTTTTATACTATTTATTATTAATAAGTAATCCATATCTACACAACTAAAAATAATGTATGTCAATGATTAATCGACCTAAGGGCTTATACTTCAGGTACCTGTTCGTAGTTAGCTTCATTTTACTCGTTGTAGACGTATATTTTAACATACAACCATATGTGCCGTGCCGGGACCTAACGCCGCTTTGCTTGTTGTAAGCAGTATCTTGTTCTAAGCGATGCTCACTATAGTGATTTATAGTTTATACTATATTAATAAAAATTGTATGTATTAATAATAATTTAATTATGATATTCGAGTATTTTGAACAATTTTTATTTTTGTATTTTAAATGCCATGTCAAATAGTAAATAACGCTGGCTTCGAATCCACTTCTCGCAGGCCTTTATGCATCATAAGCCATATAATATTATTATTAAACGTTTTGTGTTGCACGAAAACTTACGTAATAGAAAATGTTACATCGGTTTAATGGCTGTTTAAAAAAAAAAACCTTAAATGGTTGTCGGATTTTAAAACACATTGAAAAACATCCATATGATTATTTAAATGATTTCTACAATTAACTCTTGAAACATTTTATACGTATATAAAAACATCGCTACTGCATAAAAACAGCTTGTGATAAAGTTAATTATTTGAGTTTTACCTCACGTTTATGAATTCAAAAAAGTATTTTTTTTTTTCAAAGTATCTCATTTTTTTTTTATTTTCCTGTCAAATAAAAAAAAATTACATTTAGGAAACATGTGGTAAGATACAGCGTGTGAAAATGAAAAGGGTATCCCATGATAAATAAAACTCAACCCACAGATTTTCGATTCATGTAATCTGTTCTTGACTGCACAATTTCAATATTTATTACCAAATATACTAATATTAATTCTACAGTTGATAAAATTAGTCAATAATATGTAACTTCAATATTTCAAAAACATGTCATACATTATTAATTCGCATTATTAAGGTGTATATTTTACAAATTTTTATAGTCTAAATTGATTGTTATAAAAAATTAATATTTTCAATATAAAATGTACAATATTAAAAATTGTTAGGTTTTTTATTAACTAGTATACAAATTGTTCAGATTCATTTGGATTAATGATTTAAAATCATATTTAAAAAATTTTCAGGGAAGAAATATGATGGAATCATAATTTTCAATATTAACTCTATAGATTACATCTATAGATAACAATTTTTTCCACTTAACTATAGACTTTACTCTATCGGACAAAATACATTTTTTTAAATTACTTATCAGAGGAATTAATATGCCAAGAAATGTTTATCCAACGAATATGTATAAATATTCATTGAGATCCACACTAATAACCACCATTAATAATAAAATAAATAGACTACACATTTTATTTAGGTTTTCAATTTTTAATTTCTGGGGAAATGTTTTCATTTAATGTTTATTAGAATGCCTTAATTTCGTCTTAAAACGCCCGATATGAAATATAAAACCTGTAGATATACTCGTAGATCAAAGTCCTTTCAGAAATTTAATGATTTACTAATTTAAGAACATAGGGGATAAGTTTCAATAGCTCACACCATTATAGTAAATCTTCTTTTACGCAAGGTAATTATATATTTATATATTAGAAAATATAAACATTTCCTCATTTCTGGTAACGAATAGCATTGTATTTACTTATTAGTTTTATGAAAAATAATGTGTTGTGCAATCGAAGTACACGTACACTCCCATACACATAATAACACTTATATTACGTCTTAGGTCGGTCAGCTTATGAAATTCTCACACATATTTATTTATTACACACATATGCCCAATTGAATTTACGATGGATCCAAAAAAGAAACCATAACGGGTTACAATTTTTTTTTTCACCGGCGTTAGCGTTGTATACAAATCAAACACTCTCAAACCACTCGACTAACATACATACGCTCACACATCTAGTAATGACATTGTTACTCAGTATATAAGCCACTCGGTGTGTGTATATGTGTACAAGCTCACATGATGACAGGGTGCGAATTCCTGGTGGCTATATTGCGTTGTTTATATGACGGGTTCTGGTCACGTCTTCAGATGCGATATATACCACGAAAGTTTATCGTCATCCGGTCCGGTTATATAGCTAGTATCGAACTTATCCATTCCTACAGGAACTCCGACTCAATATTGTTGCTATACATATATTTCAGTAGAGAGAGGAAAGGACAAAGCATCCCTGGATGAAACGCAAAAAATGAAAATATAGAAGTATTATCTAGTGTGATGTGGAAGAAAACCCAAATAATAAAATCATATATTGTGTTTGGTATAATATAACACTCGTGAGTCGCAATAACTCGGTAAATTTGATAATTCCGGTTAAAGAAGTGCATCAGTTAATTATAAAAACAATACATATTACAAGAACATAAATGTATCAATTAAATAGTTTAGTAAATGGACATAAATATTTGAGAAATTGAATTAAAATACAATTTCAGTATGAATAAAATATTTAAATAATTTCTATTATAATTATCAACCATTTTCGGTCAACATTATATTAATTAAATTACATCAATAACTATCCTTTTTTTTGAAAAATAACATACTTATTACAAAAAATTTAAATACATGTAGAAGTATATACTAAATATAGATAGAATATATAGATACTAAAAATGTTAATGTTACTATTAAATTATTTTTCTAATAAAGTGTTTTAATAAATCAAATATTAAAAAAAAAAAAAATTAATATGAAGATAAATATTTATAGCAATTGGTTTGAAATAAAAATATTCAATTAATTTAAATTAATATTGTACAAATATAATTGTATGATTTAAAATTGTAACCATTAGGAAAATAATATTTTAATTTTAATTTCTTTTATAAGATACATTAAAACATATTTGTCTCAACGATTACATTGGAATGTGATATAACCTACGAGCATTTGAAATATTTATTCCATCTAGATAATTAGTTAAATTGTGTTTTTAAACTTAATATTTTGAATTAATTACAATTTTATGTTTTTAATATACATCATATTCATATGGCATTATATATTTTATTAAAAGTATTTATATTGTTCATATTAATTAAATTACTTATTGATGTTTATGAGTTTTACTTAATTTATATATAAAATAATTTAATAAATTATTTTATAAAGTATAATTTGTTTTTAAAAATTTTAAAACAGTTGAATAAAATATTTTTTACAGCTAAAATAAATAGCATTAAACAACCAAAAAATATACATATATGTATTTATTGTTTAAATTTTTTTTATTACCGAATACTTAAAAATAATATGTGAATTATTCAAGATGAAATAATTTGCATAAAAAATTGAATAATATAAAGTTATACTACTTTAAAAGATCACAAGTTGTAAATATGTTAAACCATTGTGTTAACAATATAATCTACATTGATTCTATAAGTACTTAGATATTGTCTTCAGTATCAAGACTTGATTATACTACTTAAACTTTAGGATTCAAATTAGTTAAAACATTATGAAACAAACATCTATGATAATTTTAATGTATACTTATATATATATACTAATTCTTATATTTCCGCTTTATACATCACTTTAATCTAACATAATTAATTATTGACTTTTTAATTTTTTTATATTAATTTTATATTAATTCAAATAAAATATGTAATATAAAATCTAAATGAACTTAAAAAAAAACTGAGTAACATTTAATAAATTTTCAAGTATTTTGAAATAAAATTTTTATATGATAATTTTATATATGCTCGTCCAAATAAGTAACAACTGTTCTACATTTAGAACCAAAATGAAAATAAATTCATATTGAATATGAGCAACCAAGGCCGTATCCTAGGGGGGGGGGAGTCCAGGGTGACTGGAACGCCCGAAATTTCTTCAATATTTTATGAATGTTTAAAATATTTATTTATTTTTAATACCAACATAAATATTTTTAGTCAAAAATGACTTAAGCTCCAATTAATAATTAACTGCTTTTAATTTTATATCATAATATCATATGAAAATATGATATTAATTTTAATAAAAGAAGATTAAATCTTTTTTGTCTTATTTTTAACCAACTATCTAAAGTTAAAATCTAAATCCAATTAAAATTACAATATACATGTTTTTGATCCCTCCCGAAAAAAATTTCTAGATACGAACTTGTCAGCAACTACCTATAATTACGATTATACCTATTAATAGTTACTAAAATATTTAATAAAATTATTTATATTAATTGTTTATTGATTATATAAATTAACAGATAACATTTAATATTTATAAATCATAAAATGTTTAGCGCACATTATTTATAATTAAATTAAATAAATAATACATTTTAAAAATGTATCTATAGTAAAACTCACTATTTAATAACAGATATTTTCATTTAATTTAAATTACTACCTTGATAAATACGTTTTAATAATTTATTTGATGAAGTCAGTCTGAGATTATAAATTTAAACTCAATAAAACAATTTTAGGTTTTAAAAGTGAATAAATAATTTATTTAAAAATAATAAAATTGTGCTTTATATACTTAGACAAAATTATATTAACTGAAAATAGAATTTTTTTATAAATTACAATGTATTTTTTTTGTATAAATATATATTACAATATCTATTTAATATAAAAAAAATATTCGTAAATAGCTAAACTAAATACACAATAATAGACGATTTTTACAAATTAAAAATCTACAAAATTATGTATTTTATCAATTGAAATTAATAAATATTATAAACAAGAAAAAAAAATTACCTATTTCAAATCTAATTTATAATCATTTAAATTATATATTATTTAAGAATAAAAGATACCATAGATGTATAATATACAAACTATGTTGCTATATGCTTATATTATGCAATATTATACATAGTTATGTATGGTTATAAATAATTGTAACATTTTCTTTTAATCCTTTGTATATATATATATATATATATATATATATATATATATATATATATATTATACCAATTTAATAACCTTAAACAGCAGTCCACGATATTTGTCGTGTTTATTATAACACTAATTACTTACTAACATAACTTAACCTTAACGTTATTTCTTAATTATTGTGTTGTATATATGTGTGTGTGTGTGTGTGTGTGTGTGTGTTTATGTGTATATCGATAAGTCTGTTAATTAAATTTGCTTTTGTGCTCTACGTCATTTTCCCTCGAAACTTTTAGGAATTTTTACTATATGTTGTGGTTCGACAGAAAATGTAATTCAATCTACACTACAATATAAGAAAGCCAAGTGTACCGAAGAGCTCTAAACAATAAACATAAAGAATAACCTAATTTAATTATCACATGATTCCGAATGTTCTTATATGTAAAACTTTATAAATTTGTCATTTACAATGACATATTACAAAACTTTAGACAAGGTTCAATTCTTGGTACATATATATCATAATGTATATACATTTAACACTCGTAACGTAATGTACTCAACTTAAATCATTCAATAAAAAATTCTTTCACGAGGAACTTAGAGATTTTTCCTGAATATCTGCAATTCAGTTAAGTAGAAGACATATCACCAAATTAATCTAACATAATGAAATATTTAGTCGTTACTTGTTTGAAATTATAAGGTACTGAATAAATATAAAACAATTAATTATATACGTATTCAGATTATCTCTGATTTACTAAAATTATTATATTCACTTGATTAATTAATAAAATTGTATACGATCGTAATATTATGAACTACATAAATAATAAGAATCTTATTTATCCAAAATTTTTTCGATTTTTCCGTAACAATATACAGTAACTGTACGAATCACATTAGCGTAAAATGATCATACGTCTGATGTGTCCAATGCGCGACCTCAGCAGCAGTTTCTGAAACGTTCTCTATGTGTATTCGTGTACACAGACATGATTGTGTCTCGTATTGTTGTTATCGAATTACTATTGTAACAGATAAAAACATATAATCCTCCCGGCAGTCGGATCGCAACAATAACACGGCAGGCAGTGCAATTACACCGGGTCCGAATAATATTACATTTTCGACGGGTACGGAACGAGGTGTCCGTCGACCCTTTCTTTAATTGCACCCCTGCCCGTAAACCACCCACCACACCACCAACACGTCCAACCGTCCGTTCGTCGCATCACGTCTCGTCCTGCAGAACACTTAAGGGCGCACTGCCGCCGCGGTCGATCGCGTTTACGTCGTGCACTCGGAACGTGTCGTCGTGTACAATCGTCCACTGGTCCAGGGCTTATTTTAAGGTTTTTTTAAAAGTGCGTAAAACTTAAAACTCAACCCCCTCCTCATACTCTCAAAGATATTACTCCCTGTGTATGATTAAAAACCCCGCTGCAGTCGTGCAATAATATTGTCATAATAAAATAATAATTATCATTATTATTATTATTATTATTATTATTATCATCATCCTATACCTACACTCGGTCATGAAGTCGATAACTAAAATTTATTATTGTGAGAAATGTAATTTATTGATAGTATTTACAACTGCGCATTTTTCATTTAGAATTACACAAAATATGTTCAAACGCACGTTAAAATAAGTAAACGCGAAACGGAACGACGACGAGCACACTCGAACCACCGCGATTTCACGTACGTTTTTCCACACATTAGGCTTAGTTCACGTGGATGCGCGTCAGTTGATAGCGCGTATTTAGATCTACAGGTTTCTTGTACATCGTCGATTGCGACAAAGAATTTATTTGCGCACGTGCTACCATGATTTGAAATATCTCATATTACGATACGGATCGTTCAGATTAAGCGCGCGTTTCATTGCGGTCAGTTTACTTTATGGTCATTTTTTTTTTTTTTTTGTTGAAAAACATAGTTTATATAAATATGGAAGTAGACATCTTCATTGCGTCATTGGATTATTTAACGAACATTCTAAAGTAGTTGAAAAATGTGTTAATGTGAGTCTTGGATATACTCGTAATGTAACAAAAAGACTAAAAGAAAGTACATTTCTTATAATCGAGTGAACCCAAAATTTCCTATCCTTTTTTTGCCTTCGTCCATTTATCCATCGGTGAACGACCCATAAACACACAGGATCAATCACATCCATTTTAAAATGTCTCAACTAAAAATATTAAAACATTCACGTTCGACGCTCGTAAGCGAAATAACCTAATAACACACAGCTATCTGAATGGTTATACGGCATGTTTCGCGGCAAGTTAATGCACGTGCACGAGCATCCATAAGAACTTAGAATCCCCTCATCACCCCTCGCTGAACGTCCACCACGGCACAACCGTTATTCACGCGCTACTGTAAAGTGTTTGCTGAATTATCGGTTTACCGTGCGAGATTCGTACTCGGACGAATGAATAATGAACGATCGATAACCACGGCCTAAATATTTCGACGCGCTTATTGATCACATTGTTTTCAAAAGCTTTCTACACGACGCAACTACGTGTGGTATGTTGTCACGAATTTGTTTCGTTTACCTACTCTCCAATGAAAACACGAAAGTTTTCTAACAGTTCTGGAAAGTTTTTGATAAACAGAGTACTTCCGTCATCTCTTAGAATATTTTCGAGGCTCACACCGCGTTTTCGGAGTTTTAACATCCAGAATTCTAATTCGTGATTTTATTTTAAAATTGTCACGTAAGTACTAGTATTATATTATCGGATAATTTTTTTTTAATATATCCATAAAATATCATTGAACCAACATTTTTTTATTAATTTTTTTTTTTTTTTTTTTTATTCGATATTTTACACAATATTTCAATAAGAAGAATTTACGAGTATTATGGAAAATATATAAGTAAATTATAAGACAGATATAATAAATGATAGAATAGTGATTTTAAACCCAATTTTTAGGGTTTTAGAAGATATTAAATTCCAAGCCTTGATAATATTGTAATGTTGAACACAATGATTATTGTATACATTATAGTAGTTTATCCCAAACACGGCTCCCTCCGAAGTTCAATCTATTTTTTTAAGTCAATAACATGAAATTTATTGTTACGATACTACACGCTTGTACATACTCGTATACTCGTATGTGTGTATCTAAGTGAGTAATATGTACTTGTCGTTGACGAAAATTCAACCAGAATTCCATTCTTCTGAAAGACCTATATGATGTAAATAAAGTAACATGAAAACTATGTCCCACAGAATTGAAATAGTTTAAATACACATAGGAACATATATTATACATATATTATATAAAATACATACATGTACAATGCACGACGTATACACGATTTAATTATTGAGATTATTTTTTGAATGACCGACTTAAAATGTTTTTAGTTGTTCGTCCGATATGATTTATTACAAACCCAGCAATATGATTATTTACAACTATTTTTATACAAAGTATTCAATTTTTATTACTGCATTACAAATGGTTATATGGAGATGATAAAAATCGAAAGTTTCGTACATTCTTGTTACCGATAAATAATATTTAATTTAAATACAATTTATATGATTTACTCTTCAAAACAATTCTTAAATTGCACTTATTTTAATCTGCTAAATAGATATTAACATTATCCTACAAAATATTTTATAAAAAACTTTATTTATTGATATGATCATAAAAATAATAATATTAGTAATAATATTAAACGTATGGTTTTATAAATTGAACCACACAGAGAACATATTCAACATGGCCTCTCACACATCTAATAACAATCCTATGAAATTATTTACTAAACCAAACATAAGTAATGCGATTATACAAAGCTAATTTTTATTTATTTTCATTAGTACTATCTCAGCCATGAGTAAAACAAATATTAGTTTATATATTATTATATGCCTTTAAAATAGTATATAAAATGAAATCTACTACGTTGTCTATTAAGACTTATAATACTGTACGTATTTTTTTTTTTTTTTTGCTTTCTTAAGACCTGAAAAACTTACAATTGATACCACTTACCTTTTTGCATCTGAACAAAGCAATGATGGTGATAAGATTACCGGGAACACCAACCATCATGTATATTATACAACATACGCTTGCGAATGTTAACAGGGCTGGTGAATATCCTTGAAAAAGTTCTGTATTCAATTCGTTTTGCCAGTCGTGCTCGTTAGTGATTGCAGACGTATTCTTTTGGAGATGGACTTCTAACAAGCTATTGTTTATGTCTGATAGACTGTTGTCAGTGTTAAACGAATTCATAGCCCAGTCTCTGATCATTATGGGTTTCATTTGAAATCTTCAAGACATTATGTCTGGTAACCGATTAGACTTCATCGTGGACCTGTACAACACAAATTACTAGCGTTTAATATTCATAGTATAACAAAAAAAAACATATGCTTAGGGCAAACAATCAAAAAATATAATTATTTCCATATTTTATACCAATTTTTTACAAAATAAAAACAAACATTTACCCTTTTTAAATATACTTATATACAATATATATATATATATATAATACAACAGGAGTGTTTGTATTATCATAATCATATAAAAATATATTATAGTTTTATTTTAAATTAAGTTGTTTAATTAAACACATTTCTTATTGATTTTATAAATACAAGTTTAGTACTAATTTACAGTAAATTATTAGTAGTTATTTTATAAGTTGCAAGTGCATAATATAGTTCAAGGTAAAATCACACATTTATATATCATATTATAATTATAAAACAATAAAACAAAATTATAAATTTTAATGTAAGTCACAAATGTTTTGTTGGAAAATTTGTAACTTTTTTGAATAATCTGATATACTAATAATACTTTTAAGCAAACATTAAGGTCACATATCAAGGTAATTGTACGCGTGTAATAATCATATAACAATGTTTAAAACTCATAAATTTATGATTTTGCGATAATTTAACATACGTTTTGATTCTTTCAAATAGTATAAATTAACATTATTTTAATTTAAGGCTCATGGTAAATAATTTAACATCAATACTGACTATGAATAAAAACAATAATAATCACTTGTAGGGACGATGGTCTATCAATAGTCGTTGCGCATTTTATTATAAATAAAGTTCAAATAAGTGCGATAATATTTAATCAAACTAATATTTTCACCAAATCTAATTTGTGTAATACTTAATATTTATCAAAGTATAGCTGTTCTCTTTTTACAATATATAATTAGTTTTTGTCTTGATGTTCAATGCTTATTGATCATGAATGAGAAAATTTTAGACATATACAAGTATATATATATATATATAAATATGATTAATGATTCTCATGTATTAAAATTGTATTTTACTATACATAAATTATAAAACAATTAATACTAGTCGCATGAATGAAGTTTGCCTAATATTACGTACATATTTTAAATCACCTGATTATTTTATTTAAGTCGTGTGAACGACGACGTTATAAATGGCGTCCTGCGATTTGGTCACTTAACTTTTAATTATTTAAAAAATTATAAGTAATTTTATTTATTATATTCCATAAAAAATACTACAAAAGTTAATAAAATTGAATCGTTCATTGGATTTTCTGATTTTCGATATTAAATATGTTCCAACATTAAATAAAAAGGAAAAATATATACATAACGATATTAAAATTTAATTGAATTTGAAACTCAATAATGATATTGTTATTATTATTAATCATAAAATAAACTATAACCAGTGTTATTAAATATATTGTATAATATATTATGTATTATATTATATAATTCAGTAAATATAAGTATTCAAAATTTACCCATTTCTAAACTATAAACAAGTTTAAATTCCTATTTCCGTTCATTTTAAAATCTACTAAAAAAAAAAATTTTTTTTTCTAAAACCATTATAATATTGGTTTAATAAAATGATATAAAAAAAAAGTACCAAAATAACTCAACTCTTAAGTTTTTAAAAATATACTGCTATAAAACATACTTTATATAACATACATACTTTAGAAAAAAATAATAAAAGTATATTAAGTACTTTACCGAAAATATATAATATATTATATTTAATTAAATAAATTTTAAAAAAATTGTATAGCTCATTTATAAAATAAAATTTCATTTTGCACTTATAGTTTGATTTCATTCAGCATTGAAACTGTTATTTTTTTTTTTTTTTTTGCAAAAAAATTAAAATTAAACTGTTGTGTGTTTAAAAAATCTATGAAGCAAAAATTGTATTCTACTCATCAAATTAAACCCTTCATACACTAATATATTCATGATGTAATCAATTGACCTAAAAATATTTATGATTTAATTTTTTAATAAATATACAGCATACTTAATTATTTTAAATTTTTATTTGAATCGTTAATTTTATTCGAATTGAGTATTAAACAAGAAATAATACTCATTAGTGCTACTTATATTAACTATTACTATACATACACTACACAATGATTAGAATTTTTTTTTTAGTTTCTATTTAAACATACAACATGAATTATAATCATACAATTTTATTACAATATCGATTCACAGTATAACGGTTAGTAATTTAAACGTATATATATATATTACAACGTACAAAGGCATATAGATATTAAGAAAATAGGTCAATATTATAGCATAGTATCGAATATTTTTAGTTAACATTAAAAAAAAAAAAACTGTTTGTACAAATGCAAATATGTACTTTATAATTTTTGTGTTAACAAATCAGTAATTTTTAACGGTTCCATAATTTTAGAATGTTCATGTATAATTTAATGACATAATATAAGCTATATTTATTACTATAAATAAAATATTGTTTTTACTTTGTTTTTTAATTTAGCCATTCGATTCGCTGAAACAAATACATTTTTTTAAAATGGCATAAATAACTATAATATATTAAAAAAAAAAAAAATCCTATAAAACAAGTACTTAACATGATATTAAAACATGCATTAACATGGATTAATAACGTGCAGGCAATGGTCATTGACTTACGTCGGGGTGTTCTCTAAGCCATTTGAACTAATCGCACTCTTGAAAATTGTATGCAAATTGATTGTAGAACCGGTGAATTTGCTAGGGATCACTTACTACCGAAAAACATCCGAAAATAATTTACGCCTTTACGTGAAATGGTATGACCGCCATTTCGATAAAATCGTCAAGTGGTTGATTCAATGGTAGAGTACGTGGGAAAACATCGCGGTTCGTGTACGATGTTTTAAGTACGCAACGGGTGAATGACGTTTGAACCTCGACGACTGCGGCGTGACTACCATGTGGTCTCAGGGATTGTTCGTCGTTCACAGAAACGGAGGGCAAAGAACCCCTACCGGCAAAAGCGGCGTATGCGCATCCCGTCAATGGTGGTCGAATAATAACGGTGCAAAATATACGTAAAAGGATTGGTGGGACAAAAAGGGTGTGGATTATTGGTTTATATAAAAAATAAAAAATAATCGAGAAAACAAAATAAGCAGACGCCATTAATTTACGTCAAAAGGTCACGGGATTAATTTAATAAAATAAAAAAAATATATTTATTAAACAAAAGCATCAACTTAAAGTCTGTCTTGAATTTATTCATGTTATGTTCACGTATAATAAACTAGCGAAACATTTTTTCCAATCAGTCAGAAGTTTAAACAAAAATAATTCGATCAAACATTTAGGTTTTAATTGTGATTGCATAATCGACATAAAGATGTAAACACTGTAAAAATCGAATACCTGTATAGTAAAAGTATCATAATTACAGGTTTTAATACAAAATAAATTCATGTATTTGAATTGAATATACTGAATAACCCTCACTAGATTATTATTAAAAATATGAAAATATAAAATACATTTTTAAAAAATTCTTAAACTTAATTAAAGGTAATGCAAACAAAGTTAATTCTAATCGATATTGGGACATGAAACATGATATCAATTTTAAGGTTTCAAACCCATCAAAATTTTAAACAACTTCAGTGAATAAAAACAATTTTTGGTGTCAAGGTGAATGTTTATTATTTTTAGATGTTCTTAATTTTAGTACACAAAATTTCGAAGTTTAAAGGATTTTTTGCGATCACATTAAATTAAAACTAAAGTATAAAATAAATAACTATAAAATTTAATTTTCAGTTATAAAAATACAAAGCCCAAATTTTTATTTTCGTTAAAATATAGATTTTCTAATAGAGTTTATAATTTACTTTATAAATAAAAACCCAAGTAAATTTTAGACATGTTTACGCAACTATGTGATATGGAGGGACCGGATTTATATGCACAAAAATCCTCAAAATATGCTTCTAAAAATGCTGTAATATGCTATAAAATATATATTTATTTTTAAATATGTACTTAAATATTCATTTAAAATGCTGTTTAAAATTATGTACAGATATTTTAAATGTAGTATTATAAATGTAAAAATAATCATTAATTAATACGGTATTAAAAACAGGATAAAAAAGCTTTTAAAATATTTTGTCGTCTTTATCGCTATTTAACATTCTTTATCTTCAATTTATAAAGTATAAATACCAACATTAATAAAAAGTGAAAACAAAAATTGAATTCATATTTTACCTTATTGCATTGGATGATATGAGTATGTAATTTTATCTTTGGAAATAAGAACTGGTCGCAATTTTATGGATATTATGTGGCTGTGATCGTTAAAATACGACGAAAACGAATATATGTGCTATTAATAATAATATGCACAATAAAACTACAAATATGCATTGAATATGCATTTAATAGGTAAAAACGTTGAAATATGCAAAATATGCAAAATAAAATAAGTGTTATTTTGATAAAAAAGATCTAAATCGGGGACAATTCTCATCAGATTTTAAAAAGCTTATTCCAATACATATATATATTTGCATATAAATCCGATATCTAGTGATATGTATAGACTTGAACAATTATAGGCATTAATATCGCAGTTCACACATTAACAAATTTTGAGGAAATTACATTTTAATAAATAGTAATAAATTTTTACATTTATTTTACAGGCTCTTTTTCAAAATATTTCTGTATAATCATATTTTAGATAATAATAGTCGTGAATTTTGTTACTATTTTATAAAAAAATACATTTAATTGATAATAATCATAGGTGGTACTAGACCCTCTTGGCAGGGGGGAGCAGGAAATACTTTAAGTAAAATATTAACACTATTTTGTCCAAATCTTTAAACTAGCAATACTATAAAAAAAGTATTTTATTGATAACTATTTTAACTTATTTCAAATAAGATTATTTTGTAAAATGAATAATACACTTACAAATACCTACATATATATTATTTTATCTTATAAAATTTTAAAATAATAACTGACCACAATTTACCTGTGATGGTTCTCATAAAATTTAATTAATGTGTATGCACATATATTCTCAATTGTAATTATTCAATTTTTTTATTCGCATTATTCACATTAGGGTGTGCCAAGGTACACCCGGCACATTTCGTAGAGCCACCTATGATTGTTCTTGTATGAAAAAGTCGTATAAAGTTTTTATTTTTTTACTTTGATTTGTGTTCATAATTTTTATAATAATTAATATTATCCAAAAAACTCAAGTCAAATCAAAGTATAAAATCATACAAAACGTTTGTGATACAGATAATAATAAAGTAATAATATTGGTTATTATTTGTCATGATAAAAATAAATTATAATAATATTGAAAATGTTGACGCAAAATATCTTATCAGCATATTTATATGAATGGCTCCCACGGTTGTAGATAATAATATTATTACTTACAACCATGCAGACTCTAAATAAGCATGTAATATGAGGGGCTACCAACCAATATTTGAATGTATATGGAGAATAAGAACTCGCAGGGGGGGCATCTGCCTACTTTGACACTCCCGTAGTACCGTCTATGATAGTAATTAATTTTACAAATTTACTGATAATCTGTTATACATAATAAGCGAATTTTATAAAGAAATAGTAGCATCACAGGTATATTCATTTGACGTAAAATAAATAATTTATAATTTATAAATACCTTAATAAATCCTATTAGTATTTTTTCAAAATTATCGCCATTCACCAGTAATTTCATTAAATGTAAGTTGTATGATTGTAGAGACATACCTACTTCTCGGAGCAAATTAAGTATGCTAGAACTAACGAAGTTTGAAATTTTTTGGTTATTTTTTGTGAAGATTAAAGGAAAATATAATTAATATAACGTGAAACCATGATTTTTTTCACTTATATAATATACCTTAAAAATAGAGATCATGATTTTCTCCTTGACTTTATATTATGTTCAAATAAAATCTAAATTAAGTTTTGTTTATTTGTTTATTAATTTTTTACGAGCACTATCCAATTTACAATATAGAACAACAATAACAATAATTGTATAATAATATTTGACAATTAACACATTTTAAGGAATTCATTATAAATAATACAATTAATACAATGAATAAAATAATAATAATTAATGATTAGATTACATAGATATAAAACCTAAAAAGTGAGAAGTAAAGTAGAGTTATGTGATACAATAATTGTATAATTATAATTTTTATGCTCTATATATACATATCATACGTGACTACTCGAAAGTAGTCTCCGTGATTCAATATCACACACTGTGTGAAATATATCACAGTTGGATAAGGGTAAGATTTTGCAATCCATTTCGGTCTGATTTTCTCTTTATTTTTCCTCGCACTTTATTCGATATGATATACGTCAGTTTAAGAATGATTTCAAAAAGTAATTATTTTTGCAAAATCTTCATGCTACCTAATAACTTATAGTTCATTATCGTTTAATAGGCACATAATTTTATCGTTCATAAAGTTTTAATGAAATACCATAAAATAAAATATAAGTATGGTATCATATGCAGCAGTATTTACTATTTAAATTGTAAACACGATAGGACGAAGTACTAGAATACACGGAGTATAAATATTGCCGTTCCCGAATTATGAACGACCCATGCAATAGTGATGAGCTTCGAAGTCGGCAATATTAAGTACTAAAAAATTTTACTTAACGTGGGATTAAGAGAGTGTCGAAATAAATTGTACGCCTAAACAGCTAAAATCGGGCGTGATTATCACATCAGATTTTGTTTTAACGTAGTAATTGAAATAAAAATGGAGGTGAGCTAATTTTTTTCGCCTTTTTTTTTCGATAACATCATTTAGATGTATACTTACAGCCGATGTATATTGCAAGCACGATTACTATGCTAAGATATATTATATTGTTTAAAGCTATAATAACGCGTGTGGTTTTGAAAAAATTGTTGACGAATACCTTTCATGTAAATTAAATTGTATTAAAAAGAATCACCTCCATTTACTGATTAAAAACATATTAATTGGATGTGCATAGGAATAAAAATTTTAAATTAAATACGTCAAATATATCTACTTATCTTTATCGGTTTTTAATATCCAAAAGCACCTATAGAGATTATGATCAATAAATTTAAAAAAAAAGTATTGTACGATTACATAAAAATAAACATCTATGAAAGAATATCAAACATTTTTAACATTATGCATTACGACTAAAAGATATTACAGGAAAATACTTAATATAATTATTTTTATATTTTTGATCTTCAGATTGCTAATCTTAACTAGAATAATGTCAAAAATCTTACAGTTAATTATATGGTATATACCTAATAATAAATTTTCATTATTTGCTACTATTTTATTATTGATAAACTTTATTGCTAGTGAACCTAAACGACCGGAATTTTAAATAGTTATACTTATTGAGATATTATTTGTTATTATACCATAGTTATCCTAAAAAGATTTGAAGTATCGGCCGCTGTCAAAAATTACTATACGCAATTGTTTAAAGTATTATAATCAAAGTTTAAATAGTTCCTTTACTTTATCTTTACTAATGTTTAGCCATTAACTACTTAAATTGTAGTACTATTTAATTGTCCGTATATTTAAAGAAATAAATATTTCAATCTTACTTATTTTGTTCATGTAATTTTTTTAAATGTAATTTGTGTATATTTTTATTTATTTCTTTGGTTAAGTTAGATATGATTATTATTATTATTAATTTATTCAGGAGCATTTAGACCGATCACCGCTTCCATGATGCTTCGCTCTGCCTCTCTATCCAATATTTTTCTCCATCTCTGATTTCTAGGAGCTTCAGATCTTTTAGTGATGACGAATTTAAAATATTTAATATGATTTGATGTGGAGATGATACATAAAGTACGAGTATAACTATATTAATTTATTATACAAATTTACATTAAAACCCAAATTTATTTTACTCTTCAGTATTTTCAATAATTTTAAAGTTTAACATAAAATGTTTGTATTTTGTTAATGATATTAATTTAAATTTTACTAACATCTATCTGTAAAATAGTTATTCCTATACTACTTATATTATTTTACTCAATTATAGACTTAAACTTTTTCCCCACGTATAATATTTAACTAGAAGATATTTGTACATAGCTTATTGATAAAGTGCAGTGATTATCCATTGATAATTGCTTTCTGTATTGCGGCCAACGGTAATAGTTTCTGGATTGGGGATTCGGCAACAAAGCCTACACCACGTTTTTCATCCCAATGATCTACTGCCAAAAAACCCACGACCCTCACTTCCTCAGCTGAAACTGGTTAAATTAAATACATACATATATAATATATAATAACAATATATATATATATATTATATACATATTGTTATTATCATTATTGTGATGTTGAGTACATTTTTTGATCACTTCCGCATCATTTAATGCGTCTAAATCAATATTGCCAGATGCAAACTCGTTCACCGAACATTGTACAACGTACGAACTTTTTAGTTGCTCATACTTAGATGAATTGAGTACACTTACGTGGCGCAACGCATATACTTTGTGCGCGAAAGCAACATAATGTTACAGAAAATCGTTTTCTCTGTCGACAGCGCGTAATTAATCGTATTTTAGTTGGTTCTGTGTAATTAACCTAGCACCACTGCCGTCACTAAATAATTATGTGTCTATAATATACTGGTTTTGAGGTTTGTTTTCGATCAGCGTACATAAACGCAGCACTAAGTACGGATTAATTACTGTTAGCGTTCAGAACTGACAAGTTGAAAACATCACCATAATATTGAGTCGGTCCCGACGGTACGTAACGCTCTGGACTTACGTTGATTTATTGGCTATTAGTGTTCGAATAGTTTCATTTCACACGAAACGCAACTTCTTTGAACACTACGCCCAGAAATTCGATCAAATTAAATTTGTAAAATATTTTTAAGTTCATGCGCACCGATAGTTATCATTAATGTATCAAAAAAGTCGATTTTTTGGTGTGATATAAATTAACCATAAAAATACTCTTATTATTAGTTATATTTTTCTATTCGGCCATTGAGTTTAAACCTGTTACATATTGTAATTTAAATAAACTCAAAAGAATTGTGATATCACTCCGCAGTTATAAATATAATTTAAATATGTTGCGTTTTAATGTATTTAAGTTCACTGTATTGCTGCTGCACAATTGTGAGTATATTATAATAAAATGATCAAGAATTTTATTAAATTTTCAAAATGATCAATTAAAACCGTACAAGTACTACTCTTGTGTAAATTCAAATCTATAATACACGGATGAAAACTAGAAGAATAGGGAAGTGTTAAAATTTTGTTATGTATGTAAATTAACTAAAGTTTTCCTATATATTTTACTTGTAAGTATATTGAAAAACTTTGATATAACTACATGTTACATTCGTTGTTCAAATAATTTATTTTTAAAAGTATTCCTAAGAAAGGGGTTAGGTTACATTTTGAAGCCCTTCTGTATAATGTAATTATTCATTACGTAATAATATTCAACTTCGGAAATATATTCTAAATTATCTTTCATAGTGATAAGTAATATTATTAATGAATACAATTATCTGCTTGCAATTTTTCGACCGTAAAAATATGACACTTTAATTGATGAAAAATTATAAACTTTTGGTAAAATAAAACTATAGAGGTAATTTTAAAAACAACTCAAAGAGTCTATACGTATAATACTATATAAAAAAAATTAAGTACACAATATATTTTATTACAATATACGTAATTTGATATACCCATCTATTTGATAATCCGAATGATTAATTTATTACATTTATCTACCAATATACGATCAGAGTTAAAATGATCGGTATCTATGTAACAGCAGCTGTTACATAGCTGTTAATAGTTGCTATTAAACTCAATCGAAAAATAAAATAAAATTATTATTAACATGCATCGATTATTATTAAATGACGTGTGACGACACTGTCAATAATAATAATAATGGTAATAATGATCATGATAATAAGTTCCATAAAATAATGTCGGCGTATCGGAATTTTCGTTATAATTCGTTTCGATGGCAAGGGATTCGACGTAAAAAAAGTTTTCCTCGTAAACTGGATCGGTTGGTTTTCGAAGCAAACGCCAGTTATATTTCGTGTGTTGTGTGTGTCATGTTACAGCAGCAATGCATATTAATTCGCCGGTACGTGGTAGGGATATCCCTGTTGAACTTCACGTGGTGTTAACTAGATGATATTAACGTCGGGTTGCAATATTTTCACGGCTTATTCGGACTTAACAACGCGTCTGCACGATCGTTTATAGTTTTCGCCCATTGTTTGGACACCCGTAAATTCGCAACAAATTCAATGCGTTTGTGTAATGGACATACCGTGTAGAAATAATATCAACAAACGGAACCCAGCGCAAAACAACGATAAACCGGTTTCACTAAGGTCAGTGGATAATTAATATATTTTATATTCCAAAATAATATTCTTAACAGCATTAGATACGTATGAATTATAGTACTGTATGGTAGTACTAGTAGTAGTATGTACATAAATATTATTGATTGAATTACAATATAATTAATTTCGTCAATCTAACAAATATCATTTATAATTCGTTAATGATTTTATAATAATAGTATAATATACTAACAACGTTGTTAAAATTATAAATTTTACTAGCCTACGCTACATTGTGCTGTTTAGTTATGCAGTTTTGCAGTTTTCATATAATATTAATAATCATCTAAAAACAATTAAATATTAATGGGTATGTTCACATTTTATAACCACATTGTTTGTGATTAGATAATAGGTACGCCCAGTTAAAGTGGTAAATAAAATCTTGAGTAAACGTTAAATTATTATCACTTAGTGATTACTTATATTATATGTGATATAAAGAAGGAGGATTGGCCTCTATTAATATCAATAAAAAATTAACGAATAATAATATACTATAAAATAGTTCTACTGTTTTAACAGTTATTAAAATATTACCATTTTATTTATTCGTAAAATTATCATGCTTCTATATTAAATTACTTCTTTGTATACATGGATTATATAGTGAAACTTGTAAAAATAAAATTTAAACGAATCATTTTTAACAATATTTTCAACATTAATTATTTTGAAAATATGATTGCACATAGTCAGTCACATTATATTTTACATTTTTAATTTCCAAAAGTACACTTTAAAAGGTACGTATACATTTAAGAAATAAATATATACCGAATACGAACTAAATAGGTAAAATCAGTTAAGATTTTTTTGAATATTGAAATAAGACTTGATATAATGAAAACATTTTAAAATTTCTACGAATTAGTTTTTTTGGCAGTATTATATCTTTGAAATTAATATTTTTTTTCTAAATAATAATAAATCTTACACAATTCTAAACAAAAATAATTTTTACACATATGATGTACACAGAATTTCAATACTTATAATAATAGCAATTGTATTTATGTATTTTGTATATAGTTATATGGAAGGGTACAAATTGTTTATTTTTTTTTTTTGTAAAACTACGATATAATATATTGATCTTTGTATACAAAGAAAATTCTTAAGGTTATTGCCAATAAAAATTATAATATTTATGAACTATATACAATTATAAAATAAAATAAATATTATTACACATTTAACATAATAGTTTTAGAACAAAAAATGGGTGTATTATTGTAATAACTTACCTATATATAATATAATATGAAATAACTCAATCAAATGGTATTATAATCTTTATCGTGATACGAATCATCGATCGTATTTTTTAAATATAAAAATAAGCATTTATAAGCATTTGAAACTAATTTTTTTTTATGCTGCACTTGAAACTTAAACTAACTGCACCGTATCATATTATGTATGTTCTATGTTCAAATTAAATATAAGATTAAAATATTATTAACTACTTCATATACAGATATTAATTTAAATAAAAATTGATCATGTGATTATAATTTGGATAATTATACGTTCAATACAATTTCTACTATATTAAAATTAATGTGATCCAGGATTGTTTATTCGAAACATAATTATTATTACCCTAAAAATTACTTCATTCATGTTATAGAGTTTGTAATTATTTATAATTTTACTACTATGTACTAAATGAGGTATATGTGACGTATTTTTAACATAAATAAAAAGTATTTTAATATTATTCAAAGATAAAAATCGTATATTTCGATTATAGTAATGTAATATGTTGACATCTTCATCTTAAAAGTTAAAGATCAACGAATTGACATGTTGTCATTGTGTGAACCTTTTTCATCACTTTGGATATTTGAAACTAATAGGTATTATAGCATATATAGCTGTAAATATTTTCTAAATCAATCATAATCCACACTAATGTTGTACGTATAAAATTAAAGTTAAAAATTAATACAATTATTTTAATATAAAAATAAAAGTTAACATGTTTCTTATATTTAATAGTGATTTTTTAAATCAAAACTTTATGTAAATATATAAACCCCAATAATACGCCTGATAAATATTAATAGTTTTTAATAAATTTACAATATATTTAATAGCACTTAATGTAATTATTCTAAAAGTACTGTCTAATTTTATTGTTGTTATTTATTTTCATAAAAATTATTTCGTACTTAATAATTTAAAAAAATAATACACAGTTTATTATTTAATAATATTTACCATTTTATTTCATCGAATACTTTAATAAAATTAAAATTGAGCAACACAAATATTAAAACAATTATGCCAACATAAATATGTCATCCGCCATAAATACAAACAATCATGCATAAGTGATCCCTTTACATTACGCTTTTCCCACATTGAGTCAGTCACCTCTGCGTCGCTCCTCTCTATGTAAAAATGAGTGAACCCATCAACAAATTAACAAGGCACCCTAACTTATTATACAACCTACTTTATGTAGTAGACTACTAATAGTAAATTTTTTTCATTGACAAAAATAAACACAGTGGTTCACAAATTATGTTGACAACAATTTACTTTGTAGTTACATAACACTTATACCTATATATTGTAAAACGTTTAACACTAAATAATAATATTTTGAGAAATTTGCAACTGTACAATTTTATATAATTATTAATAAGTCACAACTATTTTGTTTTATATTGTTCACAACTATACAAATACAACACGTTCAATTTTCGATTTTTATTTGTTGTATTAATCCAAAACATAAAGTGTAGAATAAAATTTAAATCAGGATAGTTTTCAGAATAAACATTTTTAAATTCAAAATATATGTTGTTCAGATTTTAGTTACATACGTAACCTATAACCCACCCAATTCAGTAACCTACCCACTATGCAAAGAATATTTATTTTTTACGTTCAATTTTGACCCCTCTTATTTAAAACTGAACGTTGCCCGCATGTGTTCAAATGTCGATTATAGCTGATAAATAAGTGGCTATTAAGGATAATTTCTGATGTTGGTTTTAGGTATTCACACATAACTGCGTGAACATCACATCAAAATGAACGTTAGTACATACATGTTTAATGTTTATCAAAAGCTTATTGTAATTTTATTTGATCCAATATTGTGAATAGTTAACAAGAATCAAGTAATTTTTTTTGAATATTTTACCTACAATATTTTATTATCATGTAAGTATTCAAATTCGTTGAAAATTAACCTTAATTAAATAACAATTAATTTATAATATTTCTACATGAATCTATTATACATTTTTACTAGTCTTATATAATATACGAGTACATAGCGTAGTCAGTATATTAATACATGCATTTAATTAAAATAAATAATATTATTATTTATATAGTATTGATCTAAAATTTGAATAGAAAATCTACAAATCATTTTTTTATACATTATTTGTTTAAAAACACACGCATTTATTGATTAAACTTGAAGATTAAAATATTAAATTATGAGGTTTTGTAAAAAAAATTCAGTAAAAATTAAAATTTAAAATTGATTTTGTCATAAGTTTTACCAGTTTTTCGCTGTTTCTGACTTTTTTTAAAAAAATAACATATATAAGTATAAAAATTACCTGTTTGAAAGTATCATGTGATTCGAGTTTCCGTTATGCAATTCGCTGAGCACATTTTTCATTACTAAAAAGTGTTTTTAAATACATCAAAAGTAACACAAAATATACAAATGCAGTTTTCACTTGAAATCAGTACAGAATAAGAATATTTGTATAATATAAATTTTTATAAATACTAGCAATTTATGAATTTTTACCTCGTTTTTTGTTTGTAAAAAAATGCTTCACTAATCTTTCGATTTCTAATTGAGAACATAATTTTTTTCTATAAAATGTTGTAAAACTATGGAAAAATAGTAGATTATTTTTACTTCTTTAATACTCCAATTTAAACTAATATGTTTACATAATATTTAATCGTTTAACACTTTTCACGTTATCATATTTAACTGAAGACGAAGAATCCAACTATTTTATAATATTTATACTAAGCTCTTATCTTCTGAATAACAATAATAATATTTATGTTCGTACAACTAATATCATAGGTTTATACAGTTACAATTTTATTGTACTCTAAAAGTATTATTACTAGTATTGCCTTATTTTTATCATCATATTTTTTAATTTATGAATCGAAATGAATACTAATATATTATTTTAATAATATTATTATTAATAGTAAATACAACTTAATTACTTTCAATTTAATTTTTTTTAATATTTTTAAATTATTGACCTTTAGAATAGATATGAATAGATTTTACCTCTATGTTTACAACCTATACATTTCTAACAAAATATATATATATATATATATATACTTATTTAGAAACTTATAAAAATAAAACAAAATCGAATAAACATGTTCAGAAGTTACAGAATTTTAAAATAAAATGTCACATAATAGAAATGAAATAAAGGAATTTCATAGTTTAATCAGTTCAAACAAATCAAAGTACGAAATAGTTTATTAATTTCTGGTCGATTATAATTTTAATAGACTGCATACTAAATTTATAAAATGTTATCATCATCTTTTAATATTAAGCATGGCAATAGAAAGTATGAAAACACAAGTTTGAATCTTTAACTGTCCTACATTTAATATTTATACTTGCATTATTTTTTTTTTTTTAAATTATTAATTTTAAAATTGTTTTTAATTTATTGTAAATATCTATTAAATAAATATTTAATTGTAAAATAATAATGGGTGGTCTTAAATAATAAATTATAAATTTACATTTCTTATTGCATTGAGAAATAATAGTGCGTTTCCTTTTTTTTTTTAGATTGAAACTTATGAAAGCTATTTATTATCTTTTGGAATACTTTATCAAGTGATCTTCATTAATGACAACGTCTAACAAAAATGAAATAATCGGATTTGAACTGTAAGTAAACATTGTATATTGGAAATATATCATGTGATATAAATATGTTGTATGTATCACTAGATGGGCCGAAAAAAACCAAAATATCATGAACGCAGCTGCGTTTTTGACTTTGCTTATTATGTGCATAGGTATAATTGGTAATGGCTTGACTATAATAGCATTAGTTAAAAGCCCACGAATTCGAAATGTAGCGTCTGCATTTATTATCAGGTATAGTATAAACATTTAAAATTTAAAACATAATATGCAACAGTTTGTAATTTTTACTAAAATATAGAGTAAATATAATTATTTAAATCGTAGGAAAATTGACTTAAATTTAAATAAAAGATTGTTGAAAAATGTACGTCAAAGTACTATATGACTGCAAGTCTGTAAATTTTTCCATAAAATAATAATATTCGTGTACCTAATACCATTGAATATAAATATTTCAATAGTATTTATAGTATTTATGTCAATCCTATTATTAATATAAGTTTATTACTTATAAAATCATAATTGTATTATAAATCTATGTAGTTATTATGTATATATTTTGTACAGAGATTAAATAATAATTGGTTATATTCCTAAAAATTAACGGTTTTTACTTTGAATGAAATGCATACATTTTTATCATGAAATAACTCTAAAAGTTATTTTCCATTAGTTTTTGATTTTAGACTGGATTACAAATCTTAACTATTAGATAAGCTTTCTTTCCGCCAATCCAAATTTTATATATTTTTAACCTAAACCAGAAATAAAATCGGAAAAATGATTTTGTTTTCATAGTCTTATTATAAGATCATAGGTTGGAATTTGATTCTACTAATCAATAAATAAATTTGTATAAATAAATAAAATATAACTTGTATTTCACTTGTATTTTTAATATTGACTAATAAATCATTTTGATTCCCATATATTTAGGAGATGAAAAACAAAGTGTATTCAATAATAAAATGCATTTTGAAAATAATTCGCTGTTAATTTATATATGATGAAATCGATTTAAATTATCTATAATTGATAAAATTATTCTGGTATTATATATATTCTTACTACAACGACAGATACAATGAAATATCGATTGCTGAAACATTTTTCTATTTTATTTTACTAACAAAGTTCAATACATTATTTTTGTATGACAAAATTTGTTATTTATATTATTATAATTATTTAAAATGTTTATAATACTGATGTCGAATATAATTATCTTATAAATTGTCTTCGGAAAAATTAACTCATTTTGTAGTATAATATATCAACTTCGGTATAATAATTAACTAATACGATTAGAAAGCATATCACAGTGCGAGGCATATATATATAGGCGTTTTAATATAAATTTATAACATCCGGTTACCAGGTCACCCTCGAATTTATTTTTAATACCAATTTATAAAATATGAAAATTACTATTTTGAAATTTTTATTGTCTTTTAGCTTACTTTTTTTTTCCAAAAAACAAAATTATAATAAATTTTATATTTGTTATATATATTTATATTATATACTTTCCGTTAAATATAATCTTGACACCACTTACTATATTGTTATACTTATATTTTATATTTTTAAAAAGCAAATTAAGTTATTGTAAGTTTATCAATCTTAAATTATACAACTCATTTGAAACTTAATAATACGATAAATCACTTTATTTTCTTTTTCAGTTTAGGAGCAGCTGATTTGTTATTTTGTGTTGTCGTATTACCCTTTAGCGTATCCAGATTTTTAAACTTCAATTGGGCACAAAATCCAATACTGTGTTCTATTGTACCGTTTCTCCAATATGTCAATGTGGGTGTATCATTGCTGTTCATTTCTATGATCACCATAAATAGGTAGGTGATACGTTAAGAATATATTTTTTATTTATTTATATACATAATTGTGTTATATTAAGGCTAATATTTTTAACATACATTTAAAATTATTGTTTAACTGATCGTCTAAAAATATAGCTTATTAGTAAATCTAAATTATAATTTAGTTATTGTGTTAGTCAATAGTGAATTTTTTTAATAGGAATATATATATTATATTCCTTATTATAATTATAATATGACCAATTAGTAACTTAGTTAAATACTTATATACTGTAGATAAATATATAGTAAATAGTTAGTATGAATAATTCTAACCTTTTATAAAATTAGTCTTACTTTTTTAGCTACAGTAAAACTCAAATCAAATAACACGTCCTGTCAATGTCGTAGAAAGATTTGCTAGTGCCCCTAGCAAATTTGGAAAAAGCTCCTTTTTACCAATTAAACATTTCGTTTGATGATATTTTTTTTAATCTTTAATTTTACTATTTTTTTTTTTTTAAGAATGCAATTTATGTTTATTTGTTATTATAACAGTGCAAATTTTAAACTTTTAAAAAAATAAGCTACAATTTGATTTTTAAGACTGCCGAATTCATTAATAATTTCTTAATATGATATTTTTCTAGAAAATTCATGTTACATAAATAAGATTATCATGCTTATTAATCTATCTTGTTCAATTGTTGATCTTCAGAAATTTTTTATTAATTTTAGTTTACTACTACTTTTAGCCTACACTTTTTTCATAGCTAGCAGTTTTTAGTGAAATGGTGACAAATATTCTTAACCATGAGCGTAGATACGGGAGGGATATTAAAGATGGATCCCCCCCATGATCTTTTTTTTTATATATTTTATATAAATTTTATGCATTACACGGAAGATAGAAGTATTGAAAATCCTATGTTATCAATTTTTATAAATCGTTTTATTTTAATTTAACCGATAGATAACGTTTGATCAGATTGTTGGAGAACTTATTAGTCACAACCATACTCTCATATTAGGTAGTAGGCAGTCCAAGCTGATAAGCTATAAAGTTTATTAATTATTATCACGGTTATGCTATCTTTAATCTTTATGTTATCATATAATTAGCTCAATTATAACAATATTATACAAAATTATATGTTTTGACGTAAATCTTTATGAATTATATTTTACTAACTGACCCGACAAACGCTGTTTTGTCATATATATTATTTCTAGAGAATATTTTGCTAGAAAAAAATAACTAATTATAAAATTGCAAATTACTTATTACTAATTATATTATACAAGTGTATAAAGATGTGGTATATAAGTGGAAAAGGTATGGAGTGCTGTGAATGGTGACGGAATATAAAAATGAAAAAACATCAAGCATTTATTTTTTTAATAATTTTTTAAAATTGATCCTTTAAAATTATAGATATCGCTAATTATGACAATATTAGTAAATATCAATATCAATCCCTTAACATTATTATCAATTCACCGAGAAATTCTTATTACGCCCGACGAAATTATTGATATCATGTCACGTCAATCAAAAAAAATAGATATTATATTGTAAACTATAACACGTTTTGTAGAAAAATATAATTTTTTTTTTTTTAAACAAAAATATACTAGTTTTTTGGGGTAACATATCTCCTCCCAATGAAAATTCCTGTCTACGCCACTGTTCTTAACACTATTTCTATATTAGGATAAATATCTTGTTAATTTTGTTTATAAATTCACTTTAATAAAAACAAACTGTACAACAGTTTTGATATTGATCATCATAAAATTAATTTGGTGTTTAAAACATTCCATTTCAGAACAAATCTCGAATATATTGAGCTTTTAAGCGTATTTGATTGCTAAGTAACTGGTCAATTTTTTAATTTCGTCAAAATCCATTGATTGTATTTCACTTTCACACAAAAATTCAATGTTAATTCGTCATAAATTGCACACGTATTGTGTACAATTAGACAAAATCTACACATTTAAAAAAGTATAATGAAAAAATTTAATTTGAAGGTAGAATAAAAATACGACTTTTGCACAATTTACATCCCTTTGCAATACGTGTCTTTGACGTAGGCACGGTTCGTTACAACCATGCTACGCTACTGCACCTTATTCAGAAAATTTTAATTGTAATATTTTATGCTGGACCACTGCATAAAAATGTCTACTAAAAAAATTTTCACTACTATTTTTACAGTTAAATATGAAATTTAAGAGTTCTATTTCATTAATGATGCTATCTATTCTTATCTATTTATAACAAATTACATTATTTAAATAAAATATACAATTTTAATGGAATGTTGAAGAAGAAAAATACAAAAATATAATAAAATCATAGGTGGTAGTAAAATTATGAACCGAAAAGGGAACCCCAGTATATACAGATGAGAAACAATATTCTAGTTAATGATACGGCCGAATGACAACATGTCTCCGTTAGAAGTGCTGCTGGGATATTATATGACCGCCAAGAGACCAGTGATAATAACCAATCATAAATGACGACGTGGCAAAAGTTTGCTCAGAACCGCGAAAGTTCTGCAGAAATAGTAGGTAGACGATATAGATAAAAGAACAATCACTAATATAGGCGGCTAAGACTGTCGGTATAATACATACGTCTTTTGTAATAACAATGATAATAATAATGAACCACAACGCGGAAATATACAAAACAAACGTGAGTGCACTAGCAACAGAAAATAATTATGACCATTGTCTAACAATATGAGATTTGAATTAATTTGAGTATAGGATTCACACGTGAAAACGAATTAAATCCGATATCTTATAAACGCTTATCTATGTGAAGATATTGCATTTTTCTTTCAATCAAAATTGCTATCAGAAAAAATAGACTATTCAAAATGATAATTTTAAAGGCATAGTTTTGTTGGACAATAAAATCTATAACTAAAATTAAAAATTTATAGGTATGAAAATATATTTAAGTCAATGGTTTTAGAACTCTTATTCTAAATGTTAGGTAAAATAAATAAATACTAAATAATCTATTGTGATGATTTTTCCAATTTAAATAATAATTTATTTGAAACAGAGCTTTAGTTACAGGACAAAATAAATATTCATATATTTGTTTTAACTAGTGGGACTAGGTGAATATTTTTTCAGTTCATTATTGTCTCTAGGCATTATACCTAATTAGATTTGGTAATAATCGAGTCAATTTTATATCCTTACAGCAGAGAGTCAGTACATTTTCCGGACACCTTAATTGCCCGACACCATTTGGCCGACACTACACTTACCCGACAATCTCAAATTATATTATAATTAAATATGTGTCAAAAATTATTCAAAATTTCAATAAAAGTATCTTTTCACATAGAGCGATATTATCCATGATAAAATATTTGTCTGATTTAGTTTTGTTTTAATTATTTTATATTAATATTGCATATTAATAAATAATAATTATAAAATAATGAAATAGTAATAAAATATTTTATATCAGTATAACGTACAGTAAAAATATGTAGAATATATTGTAGGGCCTCGGGCAAAGGTAGTGTCAGGTAAACGTAGTGTTGGGCAAATGAAGTGTCAGGCAAACGTATCAGACTCCTTACAGCAGAATAGCTGATACATTTTTAAAATGTATCTACCAAGATGAAATACCATTTATTACTATTATTATTACATATTAAATTGCTAACAAACAATGACATATTTTATGATTGAATAGAATTTTATTTAATTATTTGATAATATTTGTGTTTTATCAGTAGAATATAAAAATATAAGAATCTACATGTAATGTGTACGCATATAATTTGAATACGTATAATATTAGCTATGAACGAATTCAGTTTAGTTTTATTTTATACATAAATGGTTGTTTATATCACAACTTTTGAACATTCAATTTTTTGCTATCAAAATAACACTCGCTTACATTTAAGTCAAATCAATAGTTATTCCAAACAAATTTTGTATTAATCCCAAAAGTTGTTTCTGAAGCTAATAATATAATATCATATCAAAAATGTGAAAACCACACTAATTACTACTAACAGCGGATGAATTCATAAAAAAAAACGCTTTTTTGAAAACTCGAATTATTTAGACAATTAAGTATAAATAATGTTTCATTTAGACGACGCATTGGTACTTGATCAGTTGCTTGAAGTTAATAGCAATATTTTTAATGTAACTGTAATAAATATATTTTTTTTATAATTAGTAGGTGTTTCTTAAAGTTAACTAACTCAATTTATACTTAAGTGAATATTTAAAAAAAAAAAATTTGATCACTGAGACCTTAGGTGTTTTTACGAAATGTCGTAAGACTCATATGATCTATATATCTATCGAATAATCCATATCGATTCGATTGACTGGTTTATGATTGAGTCCTTGTTTATATATTTCCATTCGAAGGTTTAAAAGATTTAGAATATTGCACTTGAATGGGGATAAAATTATTCATGTATTCTGTTGTAAGCGCATTTTTTAAGTCGGTACAGGTACCTAGTCAAGTTGACCACAGTGTGATGGACACTATAAAGTGAGATATATTATGACTTGTATATATTATTTTATAATGATATATTATGTTTGGCATTACACATAGTGAGATATCACATTTTTAACATATTATATAGTTTAAAATCGTAGATATATTTGTTAATTACAAAAATAAAAATATAGTATGTCTCGTAACAGTAAAAATGTTTATTTCATGCATTCAAAATAAAATAATTCGTGTTATTTGTAAGCCTGAGAATTAACGAGTTAATAAGTTAAAAGTTAAGTAAGTTTAACTTATTAACTTATTTTATTACTAATAAATTAAATTAACTTATAAACTTAACTAATTTCCTTACAAATTAACTTGAAATTAACACATTATTTTTTCATTTATCCCAATTAAGTTAATTTTGATTTTCAAGACCAGAAAAATATTTTTGTAAAATACCGCTTCGATAACAAGTTCATGGAATTTAGAAAAATATAAAAATAAAAAAGGTCGAAGAATTTTTAGATAAAACCATAATATTTATCATGGTGTTAACTATTAATAGGTCTCGAGAAAAGTATTCAACCGTCTTAAGACTATTGAGTAAAAGTAGTCAGGCCACTCATGAATTGCATTACTATTGTCATAAAAAGTGGCTGTAAATCTATATTATATATTACATTATTATAGGTACATATTATCATTGACTAAATACTTCTAATAACAATTGTACTCTATTGTTATAAGAATTATTCCATAGTCTATGATATTACCTATTAAATACGATTGATATTATTAAATATTATTGAATAAGAGAAGAAATGCAATAGCTGATCAACATTTTGAGATGATTCTTTTATTGAGATTCAATAGATATTTTAATTAACCTGTCCATTGTATTGTTTTATTTTTTAAACTTTAATTAGGTTAAATAATATTATATATTTATTTTAATATATTGTATCAACTGTACACATTTATTGCCTGTATAATTTTATAGTTAAACTTTCAGCTGTAGTAATTATTTTTAGTTTTCATATTATTATTGAACATTAAAATAAATATTTTTTTAAAATAATTTAAATTATATAATAAATATATGAATATAACTATTATATTTATCATATGTGATTTATATAAAAAATGAAGAAAAACAAACTATACATAAATTACCATAAATTTGACATTTTAATGCTTAAAAAAACATTTTCAATGAAGAAAAATATATTTTTCTACTCTACTTAGAGTCTAATAAGATTTTTCTGCATTTTCATTATAGTTAATGTTAAATATGATCTGTTATAAATTGTTAATATATATATCACTTATATCAGTGCTTAAAGTAAATATATATTTTTTTTTTTGTAAATAACTTATTAACTGAATTTAATTTAACAATATTTTTTAACTTAATTTATGTAATTCTCATGTGCATTAACTTAATTGTTAACTTAATTGAACATTAACTCAATTAATTTAAAGTAACGTAACTAAATATCAATAACTTGCCCAGCCTTGGTTATTTGAAATCATGAATAATTCGAAAGAATATTAAAATAAAAACCACCCACCTATATGATGATAACACCTATAAGCTAATGTGGGAAAACATACTTGATCTTATTTTATTTTATGTCTCATTTTCGTATACACGAATTCATATAACTACTTAAAATTTAACTATTCGAACATTGCACCATATTTACAAAATTTTCAAAATTTACAAATTTTATTTTAAAATTATTTGTCACATTTCATCTACCTGTATGTTCAATTAATAATAATTATTCGTTTTAGATACATAATGATTGTTCATACAAGTTTATACAGTAGAATATATCGTCCAATATGGATAGCTTCCATGATTGCATTTTGTTTGACTCTAGCTTTGGGCATGCAAATACCTACGCTATTAGGCATATGGGGTACAAATCTATCATATTTTGATTTTGTGTTAACGAATCGAATAATGTTTTGAATTGTTTCTCTCGCTTTTTTTTAAGGTGAATATAAACATGATCCAAAACTGGGTACATGTTCCATAACAGTTGACAGATGGGGTCGATCGTCCAAAACTGCGCTTTTCATCATTGGGTTCATCATACCGTGCATTGTAATTGTTTGTTGTTATACTGGTATATTTTGGGTCATTCGTAAGTAAGTAAATCTTAATTCTAATTACAAATTAAATTTTAAATATAAATACGGATGCGATAACGCTACACACGTGTTACTCAGTCGGGAGTCAAACACGAATTGAAAGATATATTTTATTGTTAGCTCAAACTGATAGTTTGTTAAAAAGCAAATAGTTTGGATGTATGCAATAGTATTTTTTAGTATTATAAAATAGAAATAAACGAATGAATTCGATCGTATGAAAACAGGAAGCAAATATAAAGTAAAAACGTTCAAAGAATTAGTTTTTATATTAAAATATAGTATAAAGGTAATACCCAGTGATGTAAATTGTATAATACATATTATATAATATTGTATTATACAGGCATATTATACGTCATGTATAAAAAAGTAAAATACAAGTGGTATAAAAAAAAAAAAATCAGTGATAATTGATAAATGGTAGATATTAGTGATAAGTGATAACAGTAATAAAACGACGGAGCACGGCCACACGAGTAAAATGGTTATTGGTAGGTGGTTTCCGGTTGGCATCAATCATAGAAAAGAGATTATCAAGAATAAGCATCATTATCCATTACAAAGAACTTGCACCTCTTGAACAAGACTGCCACAACTCAAAATTCATCAATTTTGAGTTACGATTACTTTCTGATAGTAAAAATGTAGCTTTATAGAATGCAATAACACCACATTCAATATAATTTTTCATTTTGCCACTAAAAAGATATGTCAATATTGAATTACTCAATTTTTTGGTAATTTTCAATGTAACAAAGTCATATTTACTTTAAAACAGTATATATTTTTTAATTCTTCCAATTAATCACAGAATTCAAAATTCAAGACTACCTTATTTCGATTTGTGGCATTCTTGCGCTAAATAAATACTTATTTTCGTGTGTTTTTTTGAACACAATACAGTCATATTTAAAAATGTGACGGTATTGCATTTCATAATAAATAACAATTTAATGATGTCTTATTTTAATGCAACGTTGCCATATTTTGAATTTTGGCATACAAATTTACACAGATCAAATTCAATACTGCCATATTTGAGTATATAATGGTTTTTAAATCAAATTGTCTATGCAATACAGCCACATCTCAAAATATGACAGTCTAGCATTTACTTATAAAATTGTAAAAGGCCATAAGTCTAACTTTTTGGGTTTTAAAAGGTATTTTACAATATTTGAAGAAATCATACTATAAAACACGTTTGTAACGTGAATACTAGTAAGTAAAGTTTGTAGTTTCAAATGTATAGGTAAAAAAATCTGTAAAATACTCGTAGTTTAGTTCTAAACTTCAAATCGCTTTTTCTGAAAACTATGAATTTTGAGTTGTGGCAGTCTTGTTCTAGAGGTGCAAACTATTCTAGCAATAGACGACAGACCTATTAACTCAAGTTCCATGATTCTAACCGAAATATTTGTAAATCGTAGTGATACGTGCGATAAGTGCCAAGTCATAAGTCATAATCGTAGACAGTAGACCGCAGTATAATATTATATTAAATTCTATTAATTCTATTTAATTACCTATAGGCTACAAGTTACAATTAATTAAAGTCCCTAAATTTTAGTTACTGTTTCTTTTTACTATAGGTTGACCTAATAATATCTAATATTATTGATCTTACATTCTTATTACACTCCGACAGTTATATATTTAACAATTATGTAAACACCATAACATTATTGTGAAATACTGTATTGTATACTTATAATACATGTATAATACGGTATTTTTACATCACTGGTAATAACTCTACAATTCAAAAATAACAATGTACAATAGGCATCATAAAGCGATCATATTCTTTCCAATAATTTATCTTATAATTTCTCCTATCATCGTAAAAAATGGTGATAAAAACATTCAAGAAACTTTAAAAAAAATATTATTATATTTGAAAATAAAATTTAACGATTTCTAATAAAAATGTAATAGTCAAACAAAATGTCTTAAAGTCACCTTATCAGTTTTGTCAAACGACAATGTTATCATTGTGAAGGTTTGAGTCATTTTCCACAACGTAATAATTATAAATAGTAATATTAATAATAATGTTTAATACAGTTTAATTTATGACAAGGTTTTCGCTGTTTTAATGAAATGGTCGAAGAAAATAATGATACGTCGATTAGAGCCCTAAAATAATAATTGTCATTTTAAAATAAATTAATAATATTTTAATCATTGTAGTATAATATACTATTTTTATAATTTTATAATTTTTGAGCTACATACTCGTATATAAATATAATTATTGAATTCTCATGATTTCAAATACAAAAACTATACATGTCTTGTTCCACTCCGAATCGAATAATATACTGAATTATAGAAACTATAAACTAATATAACTTTAAAATCAGATTAACATATTAAAATATAATCATTTTTTTTTTTTCTTTGACAAAATAGTCGGAATCATGCAATTTACATAAATATAAACTATTTAGTAACAAATGTAACCTAATCGAAACATTAAGGTTGATCGTTAATTAAAGTCTGTATAACCATAATTGTAATGATGAACATAAATATTTCAATTGGTTTTTTTTATGGTGCAGTTATCTAGTATTTTTATACCTAAAAATATTAATCGATAATAAAAAAATACTTTAATCTTTAACATTGTTGATAATTTTATTTGACATTTTTCTACATTTCAAAATAAGAAAATAAAACACCATGTAATTTTACACTTACAATGAGTTAGTATTAATAACTTAACCTAAGTTAACCTGTACCATCAATGTTATAAAGATTATATTCATTTTTCTTTCATTTTTAATAATGACATACGAATATTAATGAAAATTCTCAATAACTTCTTTTAAAGTTTAATTTTCGATCATCAATATCATATTCCTAGTATACCAATTCGTTGACACATTATACATGCACAATATTAAATGTATTGGTAATATTCTTCATTAAACTAAAATCCTTATTAAAAAATATTATTATTATTATTTTATTTTTTATACAGTGATAAAACGAAATTAATTAATTTCATTATAAGTGTTATAAATTACGTTTTAAACATTCATTAAATGACACTAAATAAATGAATCTACTTTTTTTGTTAATATAGATGTTTAATAACGAACCTATATAATATGTATCAGTAAATATTAATTAATAGCAAAAAATGTATTATAATATAAATTAATCAAATACATGTTTAAAATAGATATAGCTCTACAAAGAAAAATTTTATTTCCGTTATTGAAAAAAAGTATATATTTAATTTGCTATAAAAGTATAACTAACGTTCAAAGATATTTATTTAGTTTTTCCTAGTTTTATCTTCTAAAAATTATTACATAATAATATAGTATTGTATAGTTATTATATAATCCTATAAAAGTTATAACTAATTAGTACTCATAAATGTAATTTTATCTAAGTAAATAAACTATATGATGAGAATAAATAAATTAATTTTACTTACCTCGAAACAATTGAAATTAAATGACTAAAATTATAACTAAAAATAAAAATTGACCAAAATTATACGTACGTAACCCCAGCCCCCCCCAATTTTTAATTTTGCAATTTTTTTTGCACCAATAATTAGTGCTCAATTTCTGCCATATTTTCAGAATTCCTGCTGTACCAGTTTTTCCAGAAAGTCAAATTTTCTATGGGTGGGTATGTTTTTATGGATGACGTATCTATGTACACAATTGCTCCAGAGAACACAATTTTTTATACTATTGTTAAATATTGATATATTGATTCATCTGTAATATTATAATATTAATACAGTTAAGTGTATCTTATATTCACATATTTTGTCAAAATGTATAATTTTACGTTAATGTTTTTTTATATTGTTCCTGTAAAGAATTGCACCATAATAATTATTATACGATACATAACGGAAAATTTTAATAGTTTATGTATTTATATCCAGCTCTAATAAAATCAACAATAAAATTTTTAAATTTTATTTAAAAAGTTTAATTGAAATGTTTTTTGAATCGAATAAAATAGAAATTTAATAGATACAGTAACTGTCGTCTATTATTTTACTTGGACTGGATTTTTTTTTAAATCGTCGTATGCTCCCAATTTCTGCATCCTCTTTTCATATAAGTTGTACAATGACCAACTGTATTTATAATGAATATAAATCTTCATGATTTTTTTTGGACAAAATAATTTAAAGTAGATAAACAATGATATTATTATGGACTATTAATAAATTTTTATCATAGTGGGTTTTATTATTGTTGTTTTCTGAAAAACTGGTACAACAGGAATTCTGAAAATATGGCAGGAATTATCAGGAATTGAGTACTAATTATTGACGCAAAAAAAATTGTAAAAGTAAAATTTAAAGTGTGGGTAGGGCTAGGGTAACGTTACTCCAGCCCAACCCGTAGAAAATTCGACTTTCTGGAAAAACTGGTACAGCAGAAATTCTGAAAATATGGCAGGAATTGGTAGGAATTGAGCACTAACTATTGGTGCGAAAAAAATTGTAAAATTAAAAATTGGGAGGCTGGGGTAACGTACGTCAAAATTATATTAATTCACATGCATCATTAAAATTAATAAAAATAAATTTAACATATGTTAATTTAATACTTAAACATAATATTGGTTTGTAGATCAGAAAATCGAATGCAAAAACATCAAATATCTACTCGAAGTGATCCAAATACAAAAAGTATGCAAGCTATAAAAAGAAAACGTAACGAATGGAGATTAACAAAAATGGTTTTAGCTATTTTTTTATCATTTGTAATATGCTATTTACCAATCACAATTATAAAAACCACTGATCCAGATGTTCTTCATCCAGGTAAATTTTGTAAAAAAAATCTTTAACAAATTGGTTTCTAGTTTCTTTTTTTTTTTTTTTTAATAAAACAAGTACAATAAAAATGTTGAAATTAAACAATAATTGCACATATTTTATGATCTGATCATTGGCACACGTACTTATTGGCCCATCTCCAAGTTCTAAATTAGCACCCCAAGTTTATTTTGCGCTAAAACTACTATGTAAAGAGGATAATTTTGCCTTTATACCACTTTGCATTAGTAATTCACTAATGCCACAGACGTAAAATGTACATACAAATAGGCATATGTATTTCAGGGTGTGCCTATAATACTTTTGTGTCCTATCTCAACAAAACATTTTGATATATTTAATAAATTATAATGTATATAAAATTAAATAAACAAAACTCTAATTTTTTATTTAATATTATGGTACTTTAGTCCCCATAAATATATTTTTATTGGATCTTGTATCTTTTTTCAGATAGTTTCAATTATATACAATTTGTACTTTAGTAGTCAATTGTAGTTATAATATTTTCTTAATAAGTTTTTGCATGAAAATTTAAAATATTTAGTCTTATTTTATCTATTACGGTATATCATTTATTTTTACCAAATATTTTTAAAAAATAATTTAAAAAACATCAATTAAAATACAGGCACTTCATTCTTAGACTTAAATTTTAGTGTCCCATTTACAACATTTCGGCACTCCCATATGCGCACGCCTATGTACGTGCATTATACATGTATGTATGCAGTAGGAGTATTTAGTATTTGGGTTTGTTATGTTGCTTATTTAAAACTCATGTGATATTGTGATGACAATCAAGTTTATTTTTGGTACTTATTGCTGGAATACCATAGGATTTTGTTTTCGTTTACCGTCTAGATCACTCATGTATTTATTAATAAAAATAATTATATTTAATAATATTATTTAGTTATAATATAAAAAATAGCTAAATTTAAAACTAAATCAAAAAACTGAAACATTTTCACCAGATAGGTGATTTTGCCCTCTACGGATCAACTTGGCGTGAATAATTTTAGCACTCTCAAGTTTTAGACTGAATGTGCACCGATAGAACTGATGTCTGATAATCTTTGCTTAAAAGAAAATCATTTTTTTTTTAATAAAAATAAATCCTTTATCATTGTTATTATTTATAAATATTATTGCGTTAAGTTTTTATATAAAAAAAAAAATAAAAATTTAAAACTATTTAGTATTTTATTATTTTAAGATAAATACATATATTTCACATAAATTCAATTCATATAGAAGATAGTATTGTTTCATAATAAACATGTTGATTAGGTTATAATACCCAAATACCCAAAAATTTAATCTTTTCTTCATACAAGAGCTAAATTTTTAGTACTTGTATTATTATTTTTCATATAACAATGTTATTGTTTTTTATTTATAAATGTATGTTTATGTATATGAGTATATATATATATATATATATGGCTAAAGTGCACCAAGAATATAAAATCTAAAAAAAAATTATTCCTTTGGCTATAAAAAATATACTCTATCAATATAAATAGAAAACAAATCATAGTATATATGTATAAAAATAGCTGGTAAGACTAATCAAAGATTATGAGTTTCTTTGTAAATCAAGAATAATGATAAATGTAGTCAATACCTGAGAGCGAGAAAATATAGTTGGTATACATAGCTCACTAAATAAAGTGCATTATTTTTATCTGTAGCAGACACACGTGTATAAAAAATTCTAAAATTGAAATACAACTTATGAGGATGATAGAACATTATATTGGCGTATTATTATTGAATGAAATAAATTTTAACTTAATAATATGTATGTATGTAAGTCAACTAGTATAATACTAGCATATGTACTAATCTGTACTTTTAATCAGACCAATAATATTTAAACGATTGTAATATGAATACACGTTGCTTAACTTTTAATAAATCTATAATGGGTTTTCATACATATTTCAGTTCTTCATTTAATTGCATATGTCATGCTTTATATATCAGCATGCTTCAATCCAATTATATACGTTATAATGAACAAACAATATAGAAAAGCATACAAGTCAATTTTGCAGTTTGGGTGTTGTAAGACAGCAACGAAACGAATGCCTGTATTGAGAACCATATCAAAACGTCTACATCCACACGGTAACTTACCACCATCTGCGCATGTAAATTCACAAAGTACTTTGATTTTTATTCCTTCATATTGGGGACATAGATATATTAATTTTACCATTGTAAATTAATGTTATTTTTTTAAATAATTTATAAAACAATAAATATATTACAGGTTGAATTATTTATAGATTTATGGTTTTTTTTTTATAATTTATAATTTGTACCAAAAAATTAAGTTTTAAATTCCTAATATCTATACTTAGAAAATATTTCAAAATTTTCTCTCTTGTACTAATATTAAATATGATAAAATATCTTGTAATCATAAAAATTGTTTTATAATATCTTGTAATTATTTATTGTTGTATAAATATTTTTATCAATATACCAACAAGAATGATCTCTTAGGATATAAAAACATTGGTTTTCCTGAATTATTTAAGTAGCATACAAAAATATTTGACCAAAAAATTGAAATATGCAGTATTACATTTTTATAATTAAAATTAAAAGAAAACCCATATGATAAAAAACCCGATCTGAATAAAGTGCGAAAAAAATATTTTTTTACAACAACCAAGTTGCGTTCGTGGTTTATTTATGGCAAGTCCGAATTGCGTTCGCAGTTTATCACCGGTAGGTCCAAGTTACGTGCGCGGTACGTTTAAACGGATTTATTTAGGACAGGTTTCTACTTTTATATATATGTATAGAAAAAAATTAGAAAAAAATCTAATTAAAGCCAATGACCTTACAAAAAAAGATTTAATTGGCGACGCGATGTATGAATATGAAAATAAAATATGATATAAACCCGCCTGGAATTCATTGAAAAATTGGTTTTTAAAAATGTACCCACAATTTTAAATTATATTTATTTATATATTATATATGTATTTTCATTTTTATTATTCATATACATTTTAAATTATTTTTATTTTAAATTGCATATTTTTCTATAAACATTATTATTTTTAACCTGAAGCTCGATAAATAATAATTCTATAAAAATGAAAAAAATAAAATACATTATTTATTGAATAGCATAAAATATTAGATAGGTAAATTGATTAATTGATTGGATACAAAAAAAATTGTATATTATTATATATTGTTATAAATCTATATAAATTCGTACTTGTTTGAAAAAAATTGCGCACACATTCCTATACCTGACTAAAAAAACCGCAGATGGAATTCCAATTTTTTTCGCACAGAATTTGGATGCACTAGATAAAAAAATGAAATATTTTTAGCAGGACTTGCAAACGTTATAATAACGTTATGATTATAACGTTATATTTGATAAAAAACGATTGAAATTTGTAAACGTAATTATAACGGAAAACGATAAACATAAATAAATAAATAACACAAAACAAAACGTAACGTTTAAAAAAATATATGATATATCATTAAACAAAACATAACGCAAAACGGTATATATTATATTCCATTAAACGAAATAATTCATTTCCAATTATCAAATAAACGCAAAAATTGTATAACGTTTTAATTTTGAATAACGATAAACACAAAAGTTGAATAACGTTTAAATTTTGAATAACGATAAACTCAAAATTTGTATAACGTTTTGATTGTAAATAACGTAAAACAAAATTATTTTTTCAATTACAAGCCCTAATTTTTAGCCATTAAACTACTTGGTATCTACATTTAATTACTATTATAATACCACTCAAATTAATTTTAAAATTATATTTTAAATTTCAGGACAAACTCAAGAAGAAGGATGTAAAACAATTGTATCACAAGTTTCGATTGCTCTTGAAACAATGGACAATAACAACAGAAATATGAGTAGCTTAATTTAGTATAATTTTAGTTAAAAATATTTTGGATTTTATGAATCTTTTCATTAAATAAATGAAATTGGAATAAATACTTAGGTTAATTTAAATGTGATAATATCAAAAGTTCTTGAATTAAATTAAATCAATCATTAACAATATATATACCTACCGTCAACTAGGATATCATTGGCCCTTAAGGAATACTTTGGGCCATATGATGGAAAAAGATAATTAATGCAATAACAGATGAACTATCTAACGTAAATTCCTCAAAATTATATTAAAATGCAGGTAGGAGTAGTGGTTTCAATATGTAATGATTTTTATGTTAACCATAGTTACTTGTACTAAGTACATGAACTCAATTATCTTCAAATAATTTAAAATTACAAGTATTTTGATTTACATTTAATCTAGATACCACTATGTGTTGGTAATATATCAATTCATTACCACCATGAACCATACTAATTATATTATCATACGACAAAAGACAAATACTATCAGTTTCTAACTATCCAGCAAATAATATTTTTTATCAGTCCAAATAAGTTCAAAATACTAGAAAAATAGATTTTACTCTAATGTTGGGTAATGACAAATTTCTTACTTATGACCAGGGAACGGACTTTAATGTCTTAAAAAATAAGAAAAATGTTCGTAAAAAATACGACCTTATGCCTTAAAAAAATGCTTTAATATCAAAAAAATGCACTAAAAACATTAAAAATTTTATTAAATTCGATAAAAACAAAATTTTGAACAGTTTTGTGTGTGTATAATATTATAAAAACTTAAAATTTATAAAAAATTCATTATTATAAAAAATTTATCTAATAAAAAAAATATTTAAATATATACAAAAAAAAAAAAACTCTTTGTCTTTTCGCTTATCTTTTTTTTTAGCCTGAAAAATGTTTTATGTTAATTAATAATTATTAACTGTTTTCACCGAGTTCTTGTACATACACACGCAAACGACAACGATCGGACAGCTTAATTTTCGGCATCTTTCACACTTATTCGAATTACGATAGCGAACACGACTAACGACTAACGACTCTATGAGTACCTACTAATAATCGGACACCAATTTGTTTTATATCGCGTATCGTAACGTTATCGAGATTATTTGATAGGAATTACGTATAGCCGTATAGATAGATACAATCAGCCGATCTTCGTAAGAATAACTAAAATTGTATAATTCCAAGCAACAAATATATACGAAAAATTACCTAAAAATGGAAAAATGCTCTAAAAATGTCAAAAAATGCTTTAAAAACTGAAAAAGTTTAAAAAATGCAAAAAAATGCAAAATAAAAGTTTCATTATTAAATTCTCTGATGTATGAATCGAATTATACACTTAGAAAGCATTGCCCTATTCTACCCACTAAAAAATGTATTTTTCATCAAAGTCCGTTCCCTGCATATGACTTACTAACTACAGAATTATTCAATTCTGATTTCATAAGATAATTCAACGTCTATATTATACCTATGATGTACTAATTCTTGATTATTAAACTATTAAAAAAATACTTTCATACAGGTGTACTTTTTCCTGGACATTTTGAAATTTTTAACTATAAATCTATTTTTGATGTTAAAAGACTCGAGGTAGAAAAGTTTTCTTTTCATTATTTCAAGTATCTTTTGAATAGTAGTATCTTGTGTCAAATATAATTAATACTTAATTAATATAAATAATATAAATTTGTATTGGCATTTTTTGGTTGTACATAACAAACGTAATACAAATAATTTAATAATTTTTAGTCTCATGTGTATCTGAAATATTATGTTCCGTGTTTAGAATACCATGAATAGTCATTACTCGTTATGATACCAACAAATTATTTATCTATAATCATCGTATAATTATTGTGAATGTAAATGACCAATAAGTTGATAAATAATGTTATAAATATTATAATCTGAAAGTATCTAACATTATTTTTAAAACGAAAAATTATAAATTGTTTTAATGGTTAAATTAAACACAATCTAAATAAGAAAAAATACTCATCATTAAAGTTGTTTTGAGTACCTCATGTATAGAAGGATCTACGAGGTGTGACATATGTGCACATATGGTACACCCTAATGTGAATAAAAAAATTGAATAGTAAAAATTAAGAATATAGTTACATATTAATTAAATTTTAGTTTTTTTGTAAGTAATACTGCAAATGTTCAGAATAAGTCTGAAATAATAATTACATGTTTTTTTACCAATCGTTATATAAAAATAAAAATAAAATATTTTACACTATTAACAAAGCCTTTATTTTTAGAATTTAAATCGTTACATGGTCTACACGTACTTGTTTATTGTTATTGTTAACGTGATGTGAATCAAGCAACTCATAGACACTTAGTAAAATTATATTACTATCGTAAACTTTGTGTTCAATAACAATTTTAATTTGTTTATAGCCTCCCCTTTATATTTAAAAAAAATAACTTCAAAAAATATCAGAACACATTCAAATGTAAAACTCTAGGTTCACCTATGACCTTATGTACGCTCAAAACCATCAAAATATTGAATTAACAACAAAATATTTAAAGCGCGTGTGAAACAAAATGTGCGTATTATCATAATGTTTAATTTTACTACTGACTGCAGTTACATCTAATGAATTCTTGTCGTAAATTATGACACTGCAAAATTAAACAGGCCATTGAAGAATTTCAAATACTCAGTTGTCAAAATAAAAGTTAAAGAATGCTCAAATGGGTTTTTTTGACAATATTTTATTGACAGTTTGACACAATCGACAAGTAAACGAAAAAATAAAAATTATGAATTGAATATGAACACAAATTGAACGGTCTCCGAAACAGCCAGCTCCATATTTCCAAAGAAAACTGTATAAAGACGAAATATAAAACCATAACAGCTCAACATTTGTGCATCCATTTGCTATGAACTACCAGTGTCATGATTATTATAATAAAATCTCTCATCAACTGCATGTATCCATATTTTTCTCAAGCGTAAGAAAAAAGTTTAAAAAAAATTTGAAATATTAAAGTTATTTTTGTCTCACAAAAATTTTCATTCCATTTTTAATAAAATGAGCAATTTTGTGTTGTATGACTAGGATATTATTTACAAAATCAACCAACTATTACCCTTTTATAGAAAAATCAGATGATATTGCCCTGACAACATTTTTGAACATTGGGTTTAAAATTTAAAATTTAGTAAACTCGATTATTTTTAAATATATTCATAATTATTTTCCTCAGTAATCAAATTTTTGAGTACCTAATCAATATTTACATAAAACTCCCTATATAATATAATAAATCAGAAATTATACCAAAATGATATTACTTGTAAATAAAAAGGTCTCTTTTATAATTTCTTAGTAGGAGTATTTAGTAGTGTTTAGCAGAAAGACCCGTTGCGCAACTAGCGGGTAAGTTGACAAAGTGAATCTTTGGGGTTCCTGATTTATCGGATATCTATAGTGATTCTATAATCAATTATATAAGTGACGAATTAATACATATTACTATTGATTATAAATATATACTATTTATAATCAATGATATAAAGACTGAGAGTTTGTTAATCACATTGAAATAATTTACAACTTAGCAACGTTCTCTCGTCGTCTCGTCGTTTTCCTATACGTCGTAAGATCATAAGCTCTTACGTCGTAAGAGTATGCTTACTATTTGAATAAATTGTATTTTTCGATTTGTAATTTAAATAATTAAAATGGCTGTTAATAATACTAAAAATCAGTTGTTAGTTTTTATCACAAAGATCAATTCATTAGTTACAAATGTATAACATGTAATAAAGTTTATAAAGCATCAAATGGTGATGTTGAAAATCTTAAAACATACTATTCAACAGTTTTATTTACGTAAGTTTTTTATTTGTTCACTATTAACATATAAAAAAAATTATTATGTTAATTTATGATTATTATTATGACCATTCTCAGTTTAACAAGTTTTCAGTTAGTATTTTTCCATAATGTACCTTTGTTGTTTAATTTGTTTACTGTAAAATTTTGAAAAAATGTATTTCTTATATTATTTTATGATATATATATATAAATTGTATTATTTTTTTTATGCATCAGTTATTAATTTATAAGTAATATATGTTAATTTTTTTTGATATTATCGATATATGAATTGCGATCTATATCATATATTGATTACTTCAATACATCGATTTTTAAATCCGTTTGGACATCCTTATTTACAACTAATAAAACCCTGTATATTGGTACTCCGGTATTCAGCGACCTATCTTTATATATTTTTATAATGTCAATTTATGGTAAAATTTA
>NW_020272855.1:418717-442514 GCF_003268045.1 Sipha flava | reverse complement strand
GAATAACTAAAATTGTATAATTCCAAGCAACAAATATATACGAAAAATTACCTAAAAATGGAAAAATGCTCTAAAAATGTCAAAAAATGCTTTAAAAACTGAAAAAGTTTAAAAAATGCAAAAAAATGCAAAATAAAAGTTTCATTATTAAATTCTCTGATGTATGAATCGAATTATACACTTAGAAAGCATTGCCCTATTCTACCCACTAAAAAATGTATTTTTCATCAAAGTCCGTTCCCTGCATATGACTTACTAACTACAGAATTATTCAATTCTGATTTCATAAGATAATTCAACGTCTATATTATACCTATGATGTACTAATTCTTGATTATTAAACTATTAAAAAAATACTTTCATACAGGTGTACTTTTTCCTGGACATTTTGAAATTTTTAACTATAAATCTATTTTTGATGTTAAAAGACTCGAGGTAGAAAAAGTTTTCTTTTCATTATTTCAAGTATCTTTTGAATAGTAGTATCTTGTGTCAAATATAATTAATACTTAATTAATATAAATAATATAAATTTGTATTGGCATTTTTTGGTTGTACATAACAAACGTAATACAAATAATTTAATAATTTTTAGTCTCATGTGTATCTGAAATATTATATTCCGTGTTTAGAATACCATGAATAGCCATTACTCGTTATGATACCAACAAATTATCTATAATCATCGCATAATTATTGTGAATGTAAATGACCAATAAGTTGATAAATAATGTTATAAATATTATAATCTGAAAGTATCTAACATTATTTTTAAAACGAAAAATTATAAATTGTTTTAATGGTTAAATTAAACACAATCTAAATAAGAAAAAATACTCATCGTTAAAGTTGTTTTGAGTACCTCATGTATAGAAGGATCTACGAGGTGTGACATATGTGCACATATGGTACACCCTAATGTGAATAAAAAAATTGAATAGTAAAAATTAAGAATATAGTTACATATTAATTAAATTTTAGTTTTTTTGTAAGTAATACTACAAATGTTCAGAATAAGTCTGAAATAATAATTACATGTTTTTTTACCAATCGTTATATAAAAATAAAAATAAAATATTTTACACTATTAACAAAGCCTTTATTTTTAGAATTTAAATCGTTACATGGTCTACACGTACTTGTTTATTGTTACTGTTAACGTGATGTGAATCAAGCAACTCATAGACACTTAGTAAAATTATATTACTATCGTAAACTTTGTGTTCAATAACAATTTTAATTTGTTTATAGCCTCCCCTTTATATTTAAAAAAAATAACTTCAAAAAATGTCAGAACACATTCAAATGTAAAACTCTAGGTTCACCTATGACCTTATGTACGCTCAAAACCATCAAAATATTGAATTACAACAAAATATTTAAAGCGCGTGTGAAACAAAATGTGCGTATTATCATAATGTTTAATTTTACTACTGACTGCAGTTACATCTAATGAATTCTTGTCGTAAATTATGACACTGCAAAATTAAACAGGCCATTGAAGAATTTCAAATACTCAGTTGTCAAAATAAAAGTTAAAGAATGCTCAAATGGGTTTTTTGACAATATTTTATTGACAGTTTGACACAATCGACAAGTAAACGAAAAAATAAAAATTATGAATTGAATATGAACACAAATTGAACGGTCTCCGAAACAGCCAGCTCCATATTTCCGAAGAAAAGTGTATAAAGACGAAATATAAAACCATAACAGCTCAATATTTGTGCATCCATTTGCTATGAACTACCAGTGTCATGATTATCATAATAAAATCTCTCATCAACTGCATGTATCCATATTTTTCTCAAGCGTAAGAAAAAAGTTTAAAAAAAATTTGAAATATTAAAGTTATTTTTGTCTCACAAAAATTTTCATTCCATTTTTTAATAAAATGAGCAATTTTGTGTTGTATGACTAGGATATTATTTACAAAATCAACCAACTATTACCCTTTTATAGAAAAATCAGATGATATTGCCCTGACAACATTTTTGAACATTGGGTTTAAAATTTAAAATTTAGTAAACTCGATTATTTTTAAATATATTCATAATTATTTTCCTCAGTAATCAAATTTTTGAGTACCTAATCAATATTTACATAAAACTCCCTATATAATATAATAAATCAGAAATTATACCAAAAGGATATTACTTGTAAATAAAAAGGTCTCTTTTATAATTTCTTAGTAGCAGTATTTAGTAGTGTTTAGCAGGAAGACCCGTTGCGCAACTAGCGGGTAAGTTGACAAAGTGAATCTTTGGGGTTCCTGATTTATCGGATATCTATAGTGATTCTATAATCAATTATATAAGTGACAAATTAATACATATTACTATTGATTATAAATATATACTATTTATAATCAATGATATAAAGACTGAGAGTTTGTTAATCACATTGAAATAATTTACAACTTAGCAACGTTCTCTCGTCGTCTCGTCGTTTTCCTATACGTCGTAAGATCATAAGCTCTTACGTCGTAAGAGTATGCTTACTATTTGAATAAATTGTATTTTTCGATTTGTAATTTAAATAATTAAAATGGTTGTTAATAATACTAAAAATCAGTTGTTAGTTTTTATCACAAAGATCAATTCATTAGTTACAAATGTATAACATGTAATAAAGTTTATAAAGCATCAAATGGTGATGTTGAAAATCTTAAAACATACTATTCAACAGTTTTATTTACGTAAGTTTTTTATTTGTTCACTATTAACATATAAAAAAAATTATTATGTTAATTTATGATTATTATTATGACCATTCTCAGTTTAACAAGTTTTCAGTTAGTATTTTTCCATAATGTACCTTTGTTGTTTAATTTGTTTACTGTAAAATTTTGAAAAAATGTATTTCTTATATTATTATATGATATATATAGATAAATTGTATTATTTTTTTTATGCATCAGTTATTAATTTATAAGTAATATATGTTAATTTTTTTCGATATTATCGATGTATGAATTGCGATCTATATCATATATTGATTACTTCAATACATCGATTTTTAAATCCGTTTGGACATCCTTATTTACAACTAATAAAACCCTGTATATTGGTACTCCGGTATTCAGTGACCTATCTTTATATATTTTTATAATGTCAATTTATGGTAAAATTTAATCCGGGCCGCATGGCAGCCAATGATGAGTGGTATCAAATGCGTAGAGGGGCGACTTTGGTATAATATTTGAGAGCACTTATAATAGGATTATTACAATATGAATGAGTCTCTTCACGGTCAAGTGAAACGGCTTAAATAGGCACGCCGGATGGGCCTTTATTAATAGCCCAGAAAAGAACTTTTTTATCGTCGCAATGGCAGATCGATTGAGAAAAATTGCTGCCGCAATCACGAAGAATACTGCGTGACCGATTACAAATGAAGATGATAACCGCGTGTAAAGCCGCCGGTAGTCAACCGCCATTGCCGGAGGTGCGTCAGCAGTAGTTGATGTATCAACTACGGTCGTTGTCGTTTCGTTCTAGCCTAGATTTCGCCGGGTTTGTTAGTAGTAAAATTTTTGTGTACGTTTCAACAGAATCGTTCTTCGCACCGCCTTCTTGTAAGATCGCTGCCTCATGTTCACGAGTGTTACTGCTGTTTTTAATCTACGGCTCCAGTTGTCGTGACTTGGAAGTGTTCTGATCGGTGGATGATTGCATTGGTTTGATTATTTTACACTGTTTCAAACGCTTAGCTTCTGCCAGTGAGAAAGATTGAAACTGAAGTGTTGCTAACTAAATATGCTCATGGGCTTACTTATGTTGGACTTGAAAGTCAGAAGTAAATAGGACGGCTAATGTATTTTTGGGTAGTTGCGGTTCTTCTGCTGATGTTGGAGATGTGATTGTGAAGAGAATGGATGATTTGGGTTTTAACGAAGTTGGCAAATTGATTTATGTTGTCCTTGATGGATAGAATGTCGGTAGAGTGACAAATGGTTTTGTTGTTCATGAACCAAAGTTGACCAGAAATTTTTCAGAGAGAAGTTGATTGAAGCATTACAAGTTTAGACCAGTTAGTGGAAGAAATGTTGGATGCCCAGATAGGAGAAACATATGTAGCTATAGGGCGGATATAGGTATTATAGATAAAACATTTAATGCTGATGGTTAGGTTAGGACTGGATAGTATAGGGTATAGAGAGTATTTGACGGCTTTTTTTTATTGACTGCGGCAATGACGAGTTTTGTGAAGCTTAGTTTTCTATCAACGTGTATCACAAGGTATTTCATTGAATTCGACCACTCAATGCCAATGTTTTTGAGTTTGGGCCGAAGGAAAGTGGCAGTGTATTTATGCAAAAACAAAATCGAGGTTGTTTTGTGTAGATTAACCGTAATTTGCCAATCGTGGAACCATTTTTTCAGTGATGTTGAGCTGAAGTTGGAGTTATTTGGTGACAGCGTCGTTGGAAGTGCTGGTGGTATAGAACAGAGTGTCGTCGGCGAAGAGTGCAGTTTGGAAATTAGGTTGAGTTGGTATGTCGTTGACGTAAAGACAAAAAAGATGCGGAACAAGGCAAGAGCCTTGAGGCACGCCTGCGAATATTTTGTGAAGGGAGGAATATTTGCTTTCAACTTTAATGCGGAAGCTTCTGTCGGTGAGAAAAGAACCGATGGCAGTGATGAGATCGTTGAACACTACAAGGTTGATCAGTTTGCATATAAGGCCGTCGTGCCAGACCTTATCGAAAGCCTTTTCGACATCAAGGAGCATTGCTGTAGTCTTTTTTTTTCGGTTGAAATTTAGTGATATGCCGTCAATGATTCTGAGAAGTTGAGTAGAAGTGCTGTGGGAACTTCGGAAACCGTGTTGATAAAGACGAATTTTGGAGATGGTGTGAATTTTGAATCTGACGAGAAAAAATTTCTGCAGAACTTTAGAGATCGAGTTGAGCAGAGATATTGGGCGATGATTAATTGGATTGGATATTTCCTTACTAAGCTTTGGTATTGTTATGATATTAGCATGTTTCCACGGTAGTGGGAAGTAGTTGAGTCGTATGCACTAGTTGAATATGTTACATAGATGTGGTTTTGCGTCCGCTGTGTTTTAGTGCACTGGTCTGAGCACGGCGATTGAGGAGCGATTTAATTACGTTTCAGATTTTGACTGGAGAGAAAAACGAAGTAGAGGTTAACGGAAGAGTGCTCTGGTAAATCAGTTTGTCGTATGCAGAGGAGTCAATGTTGGCACTTCCAAGAGGGGACCGAAATCGAACTTCCAGAAAGTCAGCCAGTAGATCTGCTTTTACCTTGGGGTTAAAGATGATGTTGTCTAAAAGGTCCTTCGGAAGGCGAGAGGTTTGAGGTTTGCATATGAGTGCTCGATTTAGTCTATAGAATCATTTCCACGCGTTTGTTCCTTGGTTTAGAGATCCAAGGAGATTGTTCCATTGGTTTTTGCAATGTTCAGCCATGAGATCTTTGACTTTAGCGATTTGGCGCTTCAAGGTCGTTTTGAGATCAGGGTGTCTGGTTCTTTGCCAGCGAGATCTTAAGCGACGTTTGAGGTCGATTTCGTGCTGCAGTTCCTTAAGAAGGATTCTTCCCAAGGTATCGGAATGCATGATTAAAGATGTGTTTTGAGCGATACCATTTAACATATGTGCTGTGAGGTTCTTAATGGCTAAGTCGATGGAGCTGGTTGTGGAGCCGCTAGAAGGAGAGTGACAGATAGAATCCATGAAAACGATTGGAAGGTTGTTCAGTCGACTGAGTGTGTAGGGAGTAACTCTAGAGTTTTCATAGTTGCTGAAGTGGAGTTCAGTGTTAGAACGACTAGAGTGTGATTCGAAGAGAGGTCTGAAGAAAAATTTTCGATTTGATATTGAATGTTGTTTGTTTTGATGATGGCAATGTCTAGTACATCAGGACTGTGATTGGAGTTGTCCGGATAGTGTGTTGGAGTGTTTGGCGCAGCTACGGAAAGATCTTTACTGAAATTAATGAAGTGAGCCAGTAAGTTGCCAGTCACATTAGGCGTGATGCTGAACCAGAGTTGGTGTTTGCTATTGAGGTCACCTGCTATGATGGTGTTGTATGGAACGTCCAGAAGGACGGTAAGATCAATTGGGAGTAGAATATTGGTCGGTGTTTTATAGATGGCTACGAGACGAAATATAGTATTATTGAGATGAATGTGAATGGTGGTGTTCTCTAGAGATGTAGTTTGAATAACAACATGGTGATGAGTATACCGTCTATGGACGAGAATTGCGGTTTCACCTCCAACCAAGTGGCCTGTGACTTGTGGCCGATTTGATATACAGATGAAGTATTTTGATAGAACGTCGACCATTGAGATGACTCTCGCTCAATAGCAGGATGTCGATTTTTTGTTGATGGATAAAGTCAATGAGTTCAAGGCGCTTCCGAGTGACATCTTGACAGTTCCAAAATAGTATTCGAGTATTATTCATTTTAGAGGTTAAGTAATAGTGGTAGAATAGTCAGCAAAGAAATGAGGGCATCTTTTACCTTCATATTGTTAGATGCGAGATTCGTGATGATGGTAGTGAGCTGAGCTACTATTAAGTCAGAGATAGCGGCCTTGGGTTGATTGCTGTTCGATTTTTTGGAAGCGTATGTGATGGAGTTAGTCAAAGCAATATGGTTGGTTGTCGGCTTGCTTGTGTGAGTATCCGGTTTAACGCTGATATGTAACTGAGGAGATGAAGCTTGATCAAACATTTTAGCAGTATTTGGTCTGACAGGTCGTATTTTCTCCTTCTCTTGAAACAGTGAAGGATAACTTTTATAGTTAGTGGTGTGGGTGCCGCCGCAATTGGCGCACGAAGGGCCAACGATTCTTCGCAGGACTTTGGACTTTTCGGTCTTTGGCTAAGTGGCCTCCGGCGCATTTGATGCACCTAAGGGCATAGCCGCAGTGCAGGCTAGAGTGTCCGAACCTTTGGCAGGAGAAACACTGTGCAGGGTTGCTTGATTTGTAAGCTTCAATTTTTATAGCCATGAAAAAGAGAGAACTTTCGTTGAAAATCTGTTTGCTCAAAGGGGTGGCAGCAAGAATGACCATGTGGAAAGAAATTTCCAGGTGGCATTGCCAAATTGGCGTACGGTAGTGACGTCGTACCCCTTGCTTTTCAGTTCAGCAGATATTTCGAGTTTGGTGATGTCTGATAGTAGCCCTCGAATAACGATTTTGATGGTCCTTTCAGATGAAGACGGTACAGTATGAAATTTGATGTTGTTTTTATGTAAATATTTTTTAACGATATTGGTGCCTATTTCTAATTGGTCGACACCGTTTTGTGATATATGTTGCCTATCCACACGTAATACGCAAATGTTACTCAATACTATGTAATGGTCCAGAAAATGGCCGTTTTGGATGTGTGCTCCGTTACAATTTATTCAAAATCATATGTATGTACAATAATACGGTTAAAATTTCACTCTTTATCTCACATCTCTATGGTTGTCAATTCTACTAGCTAGTAGTCAGTAACTTGTTTATGTATAAAAAATACTTAATACTCAATAGTAAATGTAAAGTATGTGAAACTGTATCAGCCATACATTTAAGTCATGATAGTTAAAAATGTATAAATTAATTTATGAATTTATGTTTCAATAGCTTTCACAGCTTTCGGAATCATGTAGACTATACGAAAATTAATTAAATATGCGAAATTGTATTTAAAATTGCTCCACCAATTATGTCGATATCGATTACGAGAAATGAAAAATAATTTCCAACGTAGGTACCTATTCAAAATATACTCAAACATCTACATTTCTTCGAAACCAATATATATTACAAGCAATTATTAAAAAAAGCATATATTTTTTTTAGATAAAACTTGATTAAAACATAAAAATATAAAAACCATTTTCGCCAATCCATTCATATAACAAATAATAAAATAAACAATACATTCACTACGTTTAACATAAAACTAACTTTTTTCATTTTTGTAAATATCGCTTTTAAACCAAATACATAAATCCTATTTATTTTTTTTTTTTTTGTATATTTATATAATACTCTCATACTAAAAGTTCTTTTATTCACATATTTTATAAACTGTCTTAAAATACAAGGTCTACTTCTTATAATAACATATAAACATTAAGACAAAAGAAACTCGTTGGCTAAAAATACAAGAAAATTTTAATATTGTAAACCTTTTTTTTTTTTTTATGGTGTTTATATATTTGAATTTTGTTTTGTGTTTTCATCTACTTAAAAACACAAGAATATCGGCATTAACAAAACGGAAAAGCCATTTTTTTTGTGTTTCTAATAACATAAAGATTGTGGGCGGCATTAATATGTAATAAAAAGACCTATACACCTCCTATTTTACGCAATATTTCATGCTTTACTGCACAATTATCGGGACTCTTGCCCGAAGACTTGTTACAACTCTCGGATGGCTGCAGGGTCGGATCCAGAGGGGGGAGGTGTGAGGGGCCGTGATCCTTTCAGACATTCTGAGAACGATGGTGAATCTATTTACGTGTGTTGAAAACGCAGTATTATTAGATTTGTTTTTGGTTGCTGTCATTATGTTATTTCTATAGGTATATGCAATAGATAAGAAATAAGTATGTATAATAAGAATTAGAGATAGAAGTACTAATAACAATAATTAGTATTATATTTTATATTATCATTTTGTTTTTAGTCACTGGTTATGTTTTTTTCATTTGTTTTAATTTTCCGTAATTCCGTTGTTACATTGTAATTTACATTGTAATACACATGTAATTTGATCGTCATTTACCCATTTATTATTATTAATACATGGGCGTATTTTAGGGAGGGCGAAGGGACGATCGCTAATTGGGCTTTTTGTCGAGTCCATACTTAGTGAAAAATCAAATAAAACACAAGTGTAACTTTCAAAACACAGACAGGTGTTAAAAAAGAACTACACAAAAGTTGATTCTAAGTAGATAAAAAAAGGTATTAGATAAAAAAAAACACAAATATTAAGGATTCACCTGATTTAAATATTACCAACAATTTTACTTGTAAATTTTAAGCCTGAATTAAAGAAAAAATTTGAGTCCCCCCCCTAGAAGTAAGTCTAAATAATACCTTTGTTCTGGATCTGTGCCTGGATGGCTGTATATTAACAATAATATGTACAATTTTAATGAATATTACGTCGATTCGTACATTTATCTCCGACGAAGAAACACGTCTAACTTTTAAAAAAAAATTAATATAACGTAGTCATTAGATCGAGTCTTCTGATATTGCACCCTGCAATGATTACGAACCAAAAAACAAAAAGTTGCTGCTTTTCGTCTATCATCATTTCGTAATTTCAAATCTACATGGATAATGAACGCAAAGGATAAAAAATAATTTATTAAATTCGATTTTTTCATAAGTTATAGTTTCATACTTTTATAAACATTAATTTTTAAATGATGCTTTCAAAGCTAAGAATATTTATCTTAAATTGTGGTAAATATGCTTATGGTAACAAGTCAAACATTTAACGATTGTGTGTTTCCCTTCATGAAAATAAATATTGTTTAATATACATCATACATCGTATATAACTGTAACTTAAACTATAACACCTAATTTTTGTTGTTATTAAAATATATTTATAAGAAATTTTCGATTAAATTTTTTGTTATACTATAGATAAAATAATTTCTGTTTAAATTTACCGATTTAACTTTTTTTTTTTATCTTAGTATTTATAAATATATATTATATAAATATTAGTTACCTAAATATATTTTACATATATTTTTTATAAAAAAAATTGAATTTGATTTATAAACACTTAATCAAATATTTCTACCAAAAGCAATATTATATTTTTTCATTTGTTTTTGGAATTGTCAATAAAATTCCTAATACCAATAAGTACTTCAACTTCTTAAATACATTCAAGATTTCAATAATAAATGAAATTAAAATAATTGTATTGTATCTATTTGTTTTTATTTAATTTTTTTATTCTCATTGATGTTTTCGATGCAATTAGATTTAATACCTAATACATAGAATATTTTGTAAGCAAATAGTTAATACTCACGTTTTTTGGCTATTGAAACGTTTCCTTATCAATAGATTCTTTCCAATATATTACACTATTGTCATTCATGTAGTACATACCTATGTACATTAGGTTTCATAATTATTAATTACACAAGAAAACTATTACTTTCATACTATGAATGACAAATAAACTATTACTTTAAACATATTAACCGTCAAACGTCAATTAATTAAAACATTAAACCTAATGATGAAATAATATTATATAATTTCAGTTTTCTCAATCTATTAGTCTACGTATTGGCAAACATCCCAGTAGTAAAATGTTTTATAATATATAATATCTAGTCTATCAATAGAACATTTAAGCCATGTGATCCATTAATTTAATTTCCAAGGAAATAATTAAAAACTGAAAATATACTTTAACTGTAAACAAAATTTAACTTCATATACGTTTTTAAACTCAGAATAATAAAAATAAGTAAATAAACGGTCATGGAAGTAGTGCGCTATAAAAGAAATTGCTCTATCATCTATGGTTAGGTAACGGTTATTAACCAGTGGCGGTCGCAGGAAAGAGTTATAGGGGTTAACTTCGAAATGAATGAATGATTAATTTCAAACGTACTTATTCTACCTTATGCACCTTAAAAAAAATGAATAGTTCAAAAGACGATTGAAATATGGTAGAAAAAAAAAATTTCAAATTGATTTAGTAAGAAAAGTGAATCTGTAATAATTTGTAATTATCAAAACGTTTTAAAAGGTATTGGTACTTTCAGCTCAAAAGTTGTATTATGTTTATGAAATTTAGTTGTTTATGAAATTGTAAGATGACAATACTTCATAAAAATAATGGGTCTAGTTCATTTCGCTGCCAGATAATTCACCGAAATCGTTTTACTGAAATCGCTTTGCCGCCATTCATTTCGTTAACGGACTATTTTATTCGCCACCGTCCATTTCGCCGCAATCATTTCGACGATATCCTTTTTTTTTTTTACGTAAAACGACAATAAAAAATTGTTGACATTTTGCCACAATGTTGCTCATACATTTTTCTTATTCGTGTGAAAAAATCTCAAAAGTCTGAAGTCATGATTTTTAAAAATAAACGTTTGAATTTGAAATGTTGATAAAAATCACGAAATCTGCCAATTTTTGATACCTAGTTAAAATTTGATAAATATTTTAATATGTAAACTTAAGACTTAAAAATATAATACATCGTACTAGAGAAGTTACTCTTTATTCAAATACGCCTGAAGAAAAAAGGCCAAAAACGTTTAATGATGTTCTTAACTGTTGTGAATCTACGTTATATCAGACTATACATCCATTTTTGCAAATTAGAGCAACACTTCCCGTTTTAGTAACTAACACAAAGTCACTGACTTGATCCATTTGTATGTTATCGACTATTTCAGTCATTTCAGAATTCTTTATTCTTAGCTTTTTCATGTTTGTTGTTTGATATAATGATGTAAATTATTTTAAAAATGAATAAATAATTAAAATAAATTTAAATTTAGTTTGAATCCGATTGCAATATAAGAAATTGTTGCCATGTTGTTGGTAACCATTAGCGGTTGATAACAGTATCTTTCAATAAATGATAACTTGAGATACATTTTTTATCATTTTTTTTTTTTATAAATTGCCAGTGAAATTATTAATTGTAATTTTTAAAATTTAGTGTTTACTATTTAATATTTCTTAATAATTCGACAAGATTATAATATTTTCTAACATTAAGCCATGCCGTTTATGAAAGGTGCAGCTCCGATACGAAGAACCATTCAGTATTTGGAAGCTGGTAAGATTGTTTTAAAAGACCGAATAAAAATATTCTCCGTTCACTACAACACATTGGGTGAAAATCATCGTGGCACCAGAGAGTTTGTATTTTGGCACATCCCTCAAATACAGTTTAAAAATCCTGATGTGCAAGTACTGACTCTGAAGAACATGACACCAACACCGTTTATTAGGTAGGCATGCTTTTGTTAAACATTTTCAACCAATATTATCATCGTTAATAGTATATAATTTTCATAGTTCGTAATTATTATTGAATAATGTGTGTATTGGTAATAGGTGTTTCATGAGTGACGGCAAAGACATGCTGATTGATGTTGATAACCGTGACAAAGATCGAATTCATGATCATATTTTACAAGTGCTCGGAAAACCAAAAGAAACACTTGATATGGAAGCCATGGCTAGAGAGAAAAAAGATAATCCTGCCAACTTTGGATATATGTGTGATAAACATTGTATGTGTGAAATTTTGGGACAAGTCCCATGTCCAGCAGTTGTACCATTGCCAAAATCTTGGCGAGGAAAATTCAAAAATGAAGAGTTATAGTTTGTATCATTCAATTTTTGTAAATACTTTTTTCATTCAATTAAGATATAGTCATAATATAAATGAGAATCTTCTTGTTAATTATTGTAAACTTGTGTTTTGTTCATTCCTTTCCTGAACGTTATTGTTGTATTTGTTTTCTTTATAATTTACAGTTTAAATAATATATTTTTATTATGAATCATTTTATGTTTTTAAAATAAACAAAATTTGCTTTAAGAGATAAATATATTTTAATTATAATATTTTAGTAACAAATAATAATTTCATGCACTATGTTTTTATTATTTTAAATATATAACATTGACATTTTTAGTTCATTAATAATTATTTAATAATTACCAATCCCATAAAAAAAAAAATCATGATATTGACTACTGTTAGAACTTTTAAGATTAAAATAATAATATTTCTGTAAATTAATATATTTTTTATTATACATTTATACTTTATATTTATATTCTGTTCAAAATGCTTTCAAAATAGCAAACACTATAATATATATAATATTTCATTAATCATATTACATAAAATGATCATAAGTATTAAACATTTTTATCACATGTAATTATAAATATGATGTCATTCTCAAAACAATATTTTTTGATAAAAATTAACATGTTATATAATTAATAATTTAATTTTTAATAAGATTTTATAAATATTATCAACAATTATTACTTGATAAATATAATTTCTTATCATTTTTTTTAGTCCAAGCTTTAAAAATTGTTTAATTTATCAAAGTTATGAGTTGTTATAGTGTTTTAAATTTATATTTGACTATATTCAATTGCTGCATGAAAAAATAATAATTTCCAAAGCTGTTTCTTATGTATTTCTTAAAGTTGGTCTTAGAAACTTAATTTGATTTTAAATTTGAATTAAAGAATCCAAATTATACATGTATTTGGTGACCTTATGTTACTATTATTTTTTATTAATCATCTTAATAAAAGTATATTATTACTATAAAAAAATAAAATACAGGAAACTATATAAGTGCAAATTTTTATTTGAACAAAATGTTTATAATTTAATAAGAAATGTTCTTGATTTAAATCATGCTTAATAAAATAATCCAAATGTTATTTTACATAATTCACTAATTTGTTAATATTTTTAATCATATTCTATCTTTTATATTTTTTTAAACCATATTATATTGCATTGAACTAAAACAGTTATTTATCGGTATATTGTCATGATTTATATTTTTAGTAATTATTTTGCTCATGATTTTTGACCTTTCTTCCATGCAGTTAGTGCAATGTAAAAGTCCTAATTTTATATTTAATATAATATATATTTATATATTTTAATTTTAGTAAATTTTAGTTTTTAGCAAATAAGATGGCAATATTATAAATCAAAAATATGTCTGTAAATAATGGTGTGGAAACTGTCATCAGCAATGAAAAATTGAAAACTCATAAAAAAATTTATAGAAGGTGTTGCAAAACAGACAGTATTCATGCTGTTATAAAAAAAAAAAAAAAAAAAAAATCAAGGTTTTATTGATGATTATGGTTATTAAGGCAATAAATTACCCTTCGAAAACTTTGGAACTATTACCTTCAGATATTTTGTGCTTTAATTATACTTGTTGATGTAGAATGATAGTTAAATTGTTTTAAAATTATTTGGAGACCTAATGAGTAAAATTTAATTTTCAATAATTTAAAAACAATTATAATTGTTCAGTACACCACATAATTTGAGTAAAAAGTTACTTATTAGTAAAATCTTTCAATCTTATTAATATTATTTTTCATTTTATATTCATATTTTTATAATTTTATTTATTATACATATTTTCCATGCATTTATTGTACAACTTATAAAAAATTTGATTTTTTTTTTCTTCTTATATTTATAATAAAATAATAATTAAACGGATAATACTCTTAAATTGGAATTTAAATATATATGTATATTAAAGCTTAGCCTAGAGTATAATCATATTTATAAAATATAACTGGTTTTCGAATAAATAATTCATCATAAAGTACATACAAAGTCAATAAAATGTAGACTAAATAAAAAATAAAAATAAAATCATAACTCATTGATTATTTTTTTCATTTTTAGTTGCGGTTTTATTGACTTTGTATATGTTGATAATGATTTTTTAATTTGAAACCGGTTATACTTTAAAAATATAACAATTTATATGCTAAGCTTTTATTTATTTATTTCTAAATTAGCCCCACCCTGAAATATTTAAATAGCTCATCTAAAATCTAAGCTTTGTAAGAAATGTTATTCGTTGTTTTTATAATTATCTGTTAGTTTTTTTGAAAATTGTAAAATAAGAAATAATAAAATACTACAATAGCATTAGCAATATCAATTAGTTTGGCTACTTGCGAAAGAAGTTTCAGTGCAATGAAAAAAAATAAAAACTTGGCTAAGAACATAATTTGTTCAAGATAGGTTCAGAGATCTTTCAATAGTATGCGTTGGAAAAGATATATTAAATACATAAAAAGTGATGATATTTTGAATATCTATGCTGATACAAATAGATATTTGTCATTAAAGAAAAAAATATTATTTATTTTTATATATGTTATTTAGTGTTTTTGTAATACAATTTAAACATATCTATATTAATAAGTTTTACCTGTGTATGGAAAGGATGTGGTGGGCGAAGCGTCTGCGGGTTAATTTACATTGAATTATTATAGCCCCCCCAAAAATTCAACCAAATGTCCGCCTACGCATCAGTATTAATTAATATAATTAATTGCTTAAAATGTGTATAAATCAAATGTTTAAAATTGCGAATCCTGTCTAAAAACTATCACCCTATATTTGAAAAATCCTAATCAGCTGGATTTTACTCATATATACTATGATGTCAACACCAGATATGCAACTAGTAATTTCTCCTTAGAATTCTCCTTAACTCACAAAAATTAGTTGCTGAAAAATTTTCTTTTTCCTGGGGACGTAGATATTTAACTTAATACCCATTTGCTGATTTCAATATTCGATTAATTGGCGAGTTTGTATAAATGTACATTGTATTTTGTTTTTTGTAAAACTTAAATAAGAGTAATAATAAAAATATATCAAAATGTGTAAAAAAAAACATTTGCTCAATTTATGATTGGAATGTTAATATACTTATAATCTACCATTTGTTTGATTCATCAACAGTAATAAATATAGTACAAATGTTGTCATTTTGTCATGTTACGTTTGAATATCAAAATTACGTACAATTGTATTCAAATTAACGCGGTTCAATGGCGCGAGCCGTAAATATCGATTGTTGGTCACACTGTATTCTTTCGAATCGTCGGGTTGACACGTGCGCGACAGAAAGATGCCTCCTTCCCCGTACAGACCATGAACTACCATCCCGCCAGATCGCAAACTTCTCGTTCTTTATTTACTGCGACGGCCGACCGCACTCGTGTGCGGCTCTGTTCTCATTTTTCTCCGTTCGCGTTCGGATCGCCATCGTAGGTTACCAGTGTTGTATCTTCATCGTTGACTTCTCGACACTAATCCACACTGAACATCCATTAAGGTACGAAAAACTCGCGCTTTGATCTGTACCCGATCCTTGCGATCTCCCCCGACACTGATCGGGTCACGTTTCCGTCGGATGCAACCGGATGGAAATTTGATTTCGTTGTTTTTTTTTCACACAGATGCCAGTTTCCGCACACGCCAAAATCGTTAAGAAAGGCAACTCGGACCCAGACCCGTTTGAGCTGTCCATCGCTCAAGCACTGCTTGAGTTGGAGAATAACAGCGATCTGAAGGCCCAACTCCGAGAACTGTACATTACCAAAGCTAAGGAAATAGAGCTATTCGGCAAAAAGGTCAGAATACCTGGGTGAACCATTTTTTTTTTGCTCTTTCACGCTGTTGACTAGGTGTAAAGAATATACAAAATTCCTTTATGTACCTATTGCTTTTAATATTTATTTTTTTAACCCATTTTTATATTTATTCTTCCCATCGTCCCTTGATATCTATATTTTCATGAATTAACTGGCAGCGTTAAGATTTTTGCGTTTTGCCTTCCCTGTGCAACTTAATTTCTTAATAATTAAGATTAAGACAATTATTGTATTTACTTACAGAATAAACGCAAAGGTCGAGGCGTTGCCAGACCATGAAGATTAATCGACATTATATTTTATCCATTGGGACTGATGGTGTATGTATGTTGCAGTTAGAACACGTTATAATGCAATTGTTGTAAGTTGATTTTCTGAAAACCTGAATAGATTTTACCATTATACAAGTGTAATATACTTAAATATAATTAGATACCTATTATATTCAAATAAACCATATAAAATATTTAAAAAAAAATGTATACGCATTATCAAATTCGTTGTGTTCTTGTACTTGATCACAATGGTCCACAATGATGCCATATTAAAATATTGCTGTTTGATATCTATAGTAAAAAATATTTACAATAGATTTTATTTAAGTTAGCTATACATTTTTATTTTAAAATTAAACATTTCAAAATTCTTTTTATACCTTGATTAATTCTAATTTTGTTAAAAATAATTTCTAGAGTGTCATTATCTATGTGCCAATGCCTCAAAAAGCTCAATTCCAAAAAATTCAAGTTCGTTTGGTCAGGGAGCTAGAAAAAAAATTTAGTGGCAAACATGTTGTATTTATTGGCGATCGTAGAATTTTGCCAAAACCAACTAGGAAGACTCGAACAAAGAGCAAGCAAAAGCGTCCTAGAAGGTAATTAATATTATATTTCATAATATTAAAATATGATTATTTTTGTCTGCGTGTTACTATTGTATATTATAAATTATACTTATAGCGTCTAAGCAGACATAAAGTGATATATTTTAATATTTATAATTAAAATAATAATTATTTTTATTATTTTTTACATTAAAATAAAACATTAAAATAAATTGAATATTAATTAAACATACTATTAGTTGTTTTATTAGTAATACTAAGAGGTTATTTATTATTTTCAGCCGAACATTAACATGGGTTTATGATGCTATCCTTGATGACTTGGTTTTTCCTGCTGAAATTGTTGGAAAACGTATTAGAGTTAAATTAGATGGAAAACAAATTATGAAAGTACATCTAGATAAGGCCCAACAAACAAATATTGAACATAAGGTAAATTAACATATTTTGCTTCAGTATTACTAGTGTTCAACAAAACAATGAGTTTTTGAAAAGAGAAAAATAGTACCATATATCAATTTATAATTTCAATAAAAATATTCTGTATTATTTTCTGATGATTATATTGATTGCTTTTTGGTTAAGGTTGATAATTTATTATAGATTGGTTTATTATTGATTTTTTTTTTTTTTTTTTGATAATTTAATTTAAAATTGTTAAATAGGATAAGATTTTTAATATGTAATAAACTAAATATAGATATTTTAAAAAAAATTGATATTAATCCATCAAAGAATTTAATTAAATGAACAGTAGTGTAATAGTGTATTTTAAACTGCGTTTTATCTGTATTGTATTAGATTTATTTTCACAAATTAATTATACTTTATATTTTTCTTTAAAAAAAAAAACAAAATTGCTGTTATGTAGAATATTACAATTGTTTTATAAATTTTGTAATGCACTATAGCGCTCTTAACAGTGACTTTAACTGTTAAGTTCTATCCATGTGCTATAATAAATGATTTAAAATAATATTGATTTTCATAAATTTGATTTTAAATTTCATTTATTTTTAATCAACACTATAATAAATGTATATTATTATATAGTAAATTAAGTAATGCACTACAGCGCTCTTTACAGTGTCTTTAACTGTCAAGTTCTATCCATGTGCTATAATAAACGATTTAAAATAATATTGATTTTCATAATTTGTTTATAAATTTCATTTATTTTTAATCGACACTGCTCTAAAGAAAAATAATATTTATTTATTTACCTAATACAATAAAGGCCAGTTGGCCCAGAAATGGTTGTAACATTTGATACTTCCAGAATAAGAACTGTTTAGCAGACAGAAAATATAAAAAATACTTATACATAATAGGTTTTAAGGTAAATACCTATTAGTTATACAATACAAAACGCTATATGATAAGGTATAATATAAAAAGAAAAAAATGGAAATATCAATACCTAATATTAAAGGGTGAAAGAAAGATTGGTATTGATGATGGGCATAAGATGGTTTGAGAGTTAAATTAGTAGTTTCTAGTAGAGAATTGAATATAGAAAGGAATAGATGAGGATATTTAGTACACGGGATAGTAAATCAGGACTGTTAATTTTGGAAGAAAGTAGATTGCAGATGATAAGTTAGTTCAGTGAGATTTTTTATGAATAGTAGATGTTGAACTGGTATGTTGTGAGAATAGTAGGACAGTAGATATTGAGCTTATAGGCTATATGATGAAGGTATTTTCTTTGGACAATTCGATTACACTATGAGCAAACAAGTGAACGAATTCCAAAGAACAGGAACTATTCTAGAATAGGACAAATAAGAGAAAAATAAAGAGTTTAATATTTAGAGGAGAGAGGAGTTTAAATTCTGTTTGAGACATAGTTTATGGTAAACTTTGCAACAAATTAGCTGTACGTACATATAATATATATATATATACAAGTGAGAATAAATCCTAAGTTTTTTACTGAGTTATATGACATTTTCAAAAGGGATATTATTGATAGAATAAGTATAAAAAATAGGAAAATTGATATGGTAGAAAGTCATTACAGAGATACTACATTTGGAAATGTTAATGACAAGTTCCAAAGATTCTCACCCCATGGCACTAATTGTTATATATCATTTTTAAGGAGATAAGTCAGAGATTGATTTTATACGATAAAATATTTTCTTATCATAAGCAAAATAAGCAGTTTTGCATGTTTTGAAGGACAAAAGTAGCTGAATTGACTATTATGGTGAATATTGAATATTGAGGTGGAGATAAGACAGTTCCTTATGGTACTCCTGAAGGTATACAAAATACTCATTGTATCCTATGTAATGGATATGAGTAGAGCCATTTTATAAATATTAAGTAAATCATGCACTGCAGCAGGATTTACAGTGTATAATAACTGTAGAGTTAATACATGTGCTATATTAAATGATTAAAAATATGTTAAATTCATTAATTGAGTTGATAGAGTATTTGACTTTGAAAACATCTTGTCTTTAGTATTTTTTTAGAGTTTGCCTATCCTAAAAATTAACTTGATTTGACTTGAATTGTTTTCGAAAATCAACTCTCTATCAATTCTTTAATATTTATTTTTAATCAACACCTCATAGTTGAAATAAATATGAAGTTTTTAAAATTAAGTTGTGAATTTTGTATGGTATTTATTGAAAATAATTTGTATATTATTAATTTTTAAATCATCTCTTCAGGTTTAAACATCAGGTTTTCACAATTTAATTTTTTTTCTTGTCAATTTGTCTGCGTGTTACTATTGTATAAATTTAAATGATACATTTAGCGTCTAAGCGGACATATATTATTATTTGTTAATAATTTACTATTAATTCAGTGAATATTTTGCTGAGTGTTAAATTTATTGACTAACATTTTCTTTTTAATATTCATTGAAAATAATGGGGTAAATCTAAAATTTGTATATTAATTATTCATTTTATTGATGCACATTTTGTTTTATTTTTATTGTTACAGGTGGACACATATGCATCTGTTTATAGAAAGTTGACTGGTAGGGACGTGGCTTTTGAATTTCCTGAACCATATTTGTAACTTTTGTTTGTTGAATAAAAAAAGAATATTTTTTATTTTAGTATTTTTTTATTTTTTATTATAACTAATAAGGGTTCAATTGTAATACAAATTATATGTTTAATAATTCAAGGCTTATAGTTAAATTTGTATCCTTTATGAATAAAAAAAATTATTACTTATTTTGTCAATATAAATCATACAATTAAATAATTAATTTGGTATTAATTAATAAGCTGTTGATAATGGGTAAAAAAATTAATGTTATTTTTTTTAACTTTCATAAAATAAATTATGAATTATAATTTTGGACAGTCTAGTTATTAGTCGACTTAAACAAGAAAAGTGAAATTCTTATTTCTATAATTTAAATTATTTACATTTTTTAATGCTTCTTAAGTGAGTATATTCTATTTACATAAAAATTTAAACCTTGTACATATTTTGGGAACAAACATACTCCTTATATATAGAAAAACCTCTAAATAACTAATGTATTAAATTTTGGTAATTATTTTCATATTTTTTTTTACCAATATTTGAATGTTTGGATTAGGAACTGTTAAAACACTTAAGTTATAATTTATTATTATTATCTCTGTCTCAGGTATTTAGTCATTGAAGTATATTTCATTGACTAAATATAGATATTTTTTTCTCTTGTTATCTATGAAGTCCTTGTTTGTATTTAGTATTGTTATGTACTGAATTTCTTCTATCAATACACAGGATTTTTTTCCATCGCTAATAAACAATAAAATGTCTTCCCTACTAAATATTAAACTATGTCAAAGTCTTGAGCAAGTTATACTGATTTTTTTGGAAATCTTTTTTTTTTACCTTTCCATAAATATCTTTATACATACAATAATTATATGCTGAATAATTTGTTCATAAAATAAAATACATTTTTTTGTATTTTATATGAAGCTTGTGATACATTTTGGTGCAGAGTAATTTCATTAAGTCAAAATTGTATATCGATTGATTATATGTAATTTATTTATAACTTAAAAATTATTTAAGGCCTATAAATCAAATGGAAAAATGTGTAACGCATAGAAATGAAACAATAACTGAGGAACCTGGGCTTCCTCAATCAATATTTTGCTATAAATTAGAAACAAAAATATCTAGAGCATATTTTAATTTTCTTGAAATTTTCCCGCTTAAATATATATATTCATGAATTATACATTTTTGAATGTTTCAATTATAATTGTTCTATTGAAACGGTAAATATAACGATCCATGTAACCCAATAAAAAAAGACTCGACTTTTATACGAATGTAAAATAATTTTAAAAATGTAAGTGCAGGGAAGCTCGTTGAAGATTATCTCAGTAGTTAAAAAAAAAATGTCAATACTAGCCGTGGAAGGTTTCGCTCTTCCCCCATTTACGATAAAAAATACATATTTCATTGACGGACATTAATTTACACTCTCTACGTAAATAATATTAATTATAGTTTTAACCAGGGTCACGTCATAATACCTAGTTATTAACGAATAGTCCTATAAAAAAATCAATACCGTTTCCAACAGATGTGATGATACATGAGTACTACAGCAGATGCAGTGTTATAGCGGAAGAGTATTAATCAATCATCATGCTTTTAAGCGTTTAACTAAATTTCGAATCCCGTCGAGTGTTTCTAAGCATTTTAAACTTTATTAAAATTTGAATGTTATATAATTGCAGGATAGAAATTAACAAACTTGGAACGAAATTTGCCGTTTTAAATGTTTTTTCCTGACGTACCCGTCGGTAGCAAATATGTTTTTCATCGCTTGTTAACACCCTTATAATGTTTTACGTCTTATTTACAATAACGAGTATGTTTATTATTATAATAGATATTTTTCATAGTGATACGTCTTATTTACAATTATGTTCATTATAATAATAATTATTTTTCATACCAGAATACAAAACGCGGTAATCGTAATCAGTCTTACGACCCGGATTTATTTATAGGTGGAGGGAAGGGGTTATACATTTGAAAAAAAACTTAGTTACGGAAGGTGTTTGGTGGGGAGAATGGAGTAAGGTTAAGTTAAATTTATGAGTAAAATCTTTAAATTGTTTAACTAATACTTATACATAATGCATATTGAAAAACAATTTATACTAGCATTAAATATTTATTTGGGACGGGGAACAACCCTCAAAACTCTTCCTAGTTGCGCCACTGATCGTAATGAGAAGAAAACGGAACTCATTTATGTAAATGAACTTGATAACCGTTGGACCTTTACGTCGTATTATATTTAACACCGAAAAAGATAAAGCTATGGGATTCGCTTCTCTTCAAAATTCTTCGTAATGATAAATTGGTATAACCAGCATTTTTTTTTTTTACATATTATACCAAAATAACATGTAAAGCAATACAATCTGGTGTGTATTTTGAACAAGAGAAATAAACATTTAAGGATTAATAATTAAACATTTCCTGTAATGGGTAGTATATTTCTCTTCTTAATGCAGAAACTGGGTAATTATACACATGGCTAAACACAGTGCCGTATTTAAGATTTTGCCGCCTCTTTCCCTAAAATGCATAACTGAAAACAAGTGTCATCAACTTTTCATTAAAATGCTGTTCACTATGCTCGCAATTCATTTTCACCATTTCAGTGCACTGCATATTACACAATATTTTTAATTAATCTAAAATCCAAAATAATAACTATGTTTTAATTATCTAAGTATGTAAATTTATAGAAAATTGTCTTTTATAAGACTGATGGGTGGCACCCTCCGATCTCAATGTCCCATCCCCATACAAATCAAGTCTATATCTATATATACCTATACCTATCCATACCAGTGGCGTAGCCAGGATTTTTAAATGGGGGGGGGGGGCTAACCACTTTTTTGGATAAGTAAGGTAAGAGAGGATATGAGAATTCACCCTTAACCCCCACCCACCGTCTACCACCAAGTTTCTAAACGTAATTCAAGCATTTTAGTATAGTTTTAAAAATATTTATTAAAATATAATTTATAATAATAATAATAATAATTTTGGTTTCAGTGTTCAGTCACTTGCTCCACTCTGACAGCTGCATCCTCTTAGGCGAATTTCTGGCAAATTTAGTTATTATTTCACTTTCATCGAATTGCTCTGTTTTATTTATATTAGCTATAGCTAACCCATTCAGTCTGTTTTCCGATATGGTGCTTCTTAAAAATATTTTTAAGCAATTAAGTGCTGAAAACGTTCTTTCCGGAGTGAAAGAGGTAACTGGTAACGTGGCGAATAATTGTGAAAGTATTTTAATGTTAGGTCGAAGATTGGTGCGATGAGAGAGTGAATCAAGAGCAGAATTCGGTTTTGTAATAGTATTTTGACTCCATTGTTGCCTCCATATGAACAGGTCAGCTCTGATTGTAGATGAGGAATCATCATGGAGATCTTGGACATATATTTTAGTAGGTTTTATAATATTTTTATCGTCATACATATTTAAATTGGCCGGAATAAGTCCTTCAAGTGGCATAACATCAATAAACCTTTGATTAAAACGAGCATCCATTGATTCTATTAAATAGTCAAGATACATTATACATATAAAAATGGCCCATGGGGGGCTATAGCCCCCTTAGCCCCCCCCCTGGCTACGCCACTGCCTATATCTACCCAAAAAATACTTTTAAATATATACTCGTATACGTGCATTGTATA